>NC_044504.1:16328340-16330840 GCF_902362185.1 Chanos chanos | reverse complement strand
CAAAGAGGTGATAGCAGCGACAATTCATCTCTGTACTGTCTACATCGTGTCTTATGTTTAAAACATGCATTCAAGGTGAACTGGGGGCTGCAGTTGGTCAGTTTTCATCAAGCATGACAGAGCAAAAGCGCTGACATTTTAGAGAGAGAGACAGACAGAAAAGGGGGGGGGGGGCGGGGAGAGAGAGAGAGGCAGAAAGAGAGAGGGGGGAGCTAACAGGTAACCCAGTAAGTCACCAGTAAGATGCAAACAGGAAAAAATGTCAGATTAAGGATGCAGGTCAGGAGTGCAGGTTGAGAGATGTGTGTTTGTGTGTGTGTATTTGTGTGTGTGTGATAAATAATGCAAGCACAGAGATGGCAATTACAGCGCTCTGCACAACCAAAATAAATATTTAATAAGGACTAAAACTACGCCAGAATGAATCATACACATTGAAGATCTCTGTCTAACACACACACACACACACACACACACTCAGAGTGGTAAATCACACAGTCAATTTTAACACCTGCCATTGTGTGATCTGAGCTTTCTACCTCTGCACTGGATCAAGAAAATTAAACACTTTAGCATCTCTGCAAAAAAAATGTAGCACATAAGTGCTGTTTATGTACGTTAACGTCACACACACACACACACACACAAATGCACACAACAACGCATGCACAGACACAGACACACACACACACACACACACACACACACACACACTTGCTCCCATGCTCACCTGCACCAGCGGTGCCACATATGGTCACAGAGTTTGAACTAAGGATCTGCGAATACATTAGCATTCTTAATGAAGTACACTCCCCATTTAATATGCAAATTCAGTGGAATATTACTGAATACCTTCTGCTCTGAATGAATAAATTTGAATCACAATTAGAATAATCCTGTATAATTAATGAAAACTGTCAATTTTTGTTCATAAGTAATTCGATTAACATGTTGATGGGACACTTAGCAACTTCAGTAAACTGTTGGATTCCAAAGATAGAAAGAGGTGATGCTAAGGAATTCTTTAACAACTGACAGTTTTCCTGTCTGATAAGAACAATAGCTCCTGGAACTCTCCCAGATGGAGAGAGAGAGAGAGGGAGGGAGAGAGAGAGAGAGAGAGAGAGAGAGAAAGAGAGAGAGGAGGGGGTGGGGGTCCTGAGACATTAACAATGTTTCAGAAAAAATCTAAGTACCCAATCCAGAGTACTGAATTCAAACCCCAGAATTACTCCATACATGGCACAACAGAGGTATATCTAAACCTCATTCATACTGTCAGTGTCTTCTCTTACTCAGCCTCTTACCACACTTTACTATATTTATTGTTCCCAGTCTGAAGTCAAAGTGTTCACAGAGACTGAGATTAAACTTAGTAAAAAATCAAAACTAATTTTTGGCTACATCTACAACAACAGAATCTGTGTGGGAAGAAACATTTCAACAACTGTTGAAATGTTTTCAATTCCCAATCCCAACCCACAGAGAAAAACCAAAAACTCAAACGTTTCTTTTTCTAAAACGCTGGTTTCCCCAGAATGCTTGACCCTGCCACGGAACTGCACTCAAACGTTGAGACTGGTCAGAAACACAGTGTTAACTGGGAGTGAGAGGACAGGGGCAAATTTGTGTAGTGTAAGTCGTTTAATGAATGCCTGAGAGTGTATGCAGCCAAGCAGGCACTGATGCCAGTCTTTAATTAGTCTACACTGATACAGGGCACACCGAACACCTGATCTCACTGTGGAGAATGTCCATGCCAATTACACCAGCCATCTCAACCCGACTGAGAGAGAGAGAGAGAGGGAGAGAGAGAGAGAGAGAGAGAGAAATATTTAAAGACTGCAGCTAAAGTGATGTTACAAATAAAGATGGTCAGGAGTCAGAACATTCAGATTCAAAGACACATTGCTCTGCTTCTCTCTCTCTCTTTCTCTCTCTCTCTCTCTCTCTCTCTCTCTCTCTCTCTCTTTCTCTCTCTCTCTCTTCATTTTTTCATTCAAAGACACATTGCTCTGCTTCTCTCTCTCTCTCTCTCTCTCTCTCCCCCTTAATTTTTTCATTATCTTAATAATCTTGCTCTTCTCTTGATCTTGTGCCATGTTTTTTTCTCCTTCTCCTTCAAAACAAGTTTCAAACTGCCTGCGTCAGGACCTTCACTAATTAAAGTCATACATTCAGATTGGCCATAATATTTGTTGATGAGCTTGATGCTATTTTCTGCATCATTTGCTAATTAGTGTGAAACCTGTACAGCATCTTGGGCTAATTATATCACAGGACCACACCATACAGCTGTGCCCATTCCTCTCTCAATGATACCATTACAACACACACACACACATACAGAGAGAGAGAGAGAGAGAGAGAGAGAGAGAGAGAGCACGCTTGTGTGTCTCCACTAAAGCAGCAGTGACTTTATCTGTGATCCAATAATTTTTAACTGTTCATTTCTCTTTCTCGTGAGGTATTATAGAAACAAAAACACCCACAGTAGTTT
>NC_044504.1:16188340-16323340 GCF_902362185.1 Chanos chanos | reverse complement strand
TTTGTAATTGTGCACTATAATTTGTGAATGTGCACAGGACCTTGTGAAGATCTAATAACATTGCATGGAGTTTGAATTTAAAACAAAGTGCCCAGTGAGGTGATGGAGAATTAAACCATCAGCAGTGTGTGTGTGTGTGTGTGCGTGCGCTCGCGTGTGTGTGTGTGTGTGTGTGTATAATGTAAACAGTCACATAAGAACCTTCAAATATCCATGTCTGTGAATTACTTCTTACTACAATAATTTCACAAATCACACTGGAAAACCGCACGAACAGTTCAAACAAAGCAGAGTGTTGGAGGGTGGCTTGTATTTGTTGAACTGGAGTTACCTGACTAATCGCTACCATTCCATTTCTGAAGCAGTTCTTTTGCACTCTACTCCCTTTGGGTCCAGTGCTGACCTTTTGAACAATAATTCATAACACTGGTGGGTGTTAACACTTGCTTTATCTAGACATTGAGGTTTAGATCTTATATAGATAACATAGATCATTCTGCTCATTCTAATATATATTACACAATCTTTCCTAAGAAAATCCTAGCATTAAATCACAAGTGAAATCTTTCTTTGAACAATCAGTTTTATCAGTGAAATGAATATACTTCTCTTATATGTATGCCAAACCACAAAACACCTTTTGTTGGCTTTTCTGTAAAAAGTGTACTAGCTCTGCCTTTCGTCAATATCATTATTAGTGCAGGCAGATCAATACCCTTCACACAGATCAATATCCTTCACAGAATTAATGAGGGAGAGCAGCTTCACTCCTGCCCTGCTCCCATTCCTGCCACCTCGCTGTAGGCTGCATTACAACATGTATGTGTGGCAATGCCACTGCCTGAAATGTGCCCAACTAAAACAATATGCCAGTGGCTGGCACTGAAATACTTTGCAATTACCTATTATTATTATTATTATTATTATTATTATTATTATTATTATTATTATTATGCTACTTTACATAGTATGAATGTTTGAGAGTACGTGAGTGTGTGTGTTAATTTCGACAAGAAGCACATACGCATGATTCTTCAGCTCAAGATGAAACTAACAGAGTGGAGAAACGAAACACAGCCGTGGAAATGAAGCATCTGAGTGATATAAAATAAAGGTAAACGAGATGAGTGTGCATCCTGGGAACCAAAAGATCTGCACATTTTAAATATCTCCCTGCTCAAATGTACCTGATTCAGTGCATAAGCTATTTATCTAATGCTTGGTTCGTCAAATCTGTTGTGCTAGAGAAGAGATTTAAAATGTACAAACATGCTCTGGTTCCTCAGAGGCAGTCAGAAGTATCATCAGTAAAACTATAAAACCCATAAGAGGATAAATAAACCATAAGGTTATGTGACTAAAAAAAACCCCTCTTCTCTGTAATGGAGGTGCAGTTAATCATTGCTCTCTAATGACCAAACAACCCAGAACTGACTTATACAACCAGTCACACACTCTCTGTGTGTTTCACTGCAACACTCAGGACACACACAACATCTGAATAAGTAGATGTGAAAATATAACTCTGGCTGGTTACTTTTCTCTGCTTCTGCTTAACTACCTCCCCTGGGTCCTATTCTCTCTCTCTCTCTCTCTCTCTCTCTCTCTCTCTCTTTCTTTCTTTCTTTCTTTGTCTTTCTGTCTTCATTTCTCTCTCAATAAGAGGGTTAAGACTGGCTTTGCTCTGTCCTATCATAAAGTTTAAAGAATCATTTTTATTCTGTACAGTCTTCCTCAGTCTAGATTAGAGTTTGTGATACTTATGTAAGCTGCAGTCTTTGCTGCTAATGACAGAGATTGAATTGGAAAAGAGAGAGAGAGACAGAGAGAGAGAGAGAGAGAGAGAGAGAGCACCGGGTCACGTGAGGTCATGCTGCATTTCTCAGGTGCTGACGGGGTCATGACCCCATGACGGTGGTAGTATTCTTTCAGTCTAATCTCATTGTGCATCTCTGACTCTGATACCAGAGAGCTATTAGCAAAACTCTACCACCACTGAAGCTGTCATTTATACACATAACTGGTCTCTCTCTCTCTCTCTCTCTCTCTCTCTCTCTCTCTCTAACACACACACACGCACAGGCACGCATGGACACATGCTTATATGGAAACAGAGATACAACGCTCTGCCTGGGTGTTAATGATTTTTCATATGAGGACTGGCTGTGTAATCATGCCAAGTTCAGTGTGGACAGAAGGTAATAGACAAAACACACTGCTCCATAATCCTGTCACATCCATTTGGCTCAAATGTCTCACAGAACAAGGCAAATATCTGAAAAATGTGCCCTCCTATAGGCTTGACCAGGCTTTTACTATTGTCTGCACCGAGCTTAATGTCTTTCACATGTGCACAGGCCTGTCCTACACTCAAGTTCAGAAGATGAGACAAACTCTCACGGACTCTAAATCGTGTGTGGATGTGTGTGTGCGTGCGTGCCTGCGTGCGTGCGTGCTTGTGTGTGTAAGAGAAAAAGAGTGAAAGAGAGGGAACATGTGTGAGAGAGAATATGTGGGAAAGGGAAAAAAAAGAGATTGAGAGATGTGAAATGAGAGAGAGAATGTGTGATTGTGTGTGAAAAAGAGAATGTGTGAGAGAATCCATCCCATGATGATAATGTCAGAGGAAACAAATAAGTGACTTTCAAATGGCCGGAAGTGGCATCATCGGAAAGACATGTCGAGATGATACTTCAGTGAAACTGACCTAGTTAGCATGATGGGATTTCCAGAGAAATGGACTTCCAGTCTATGAAATGACCTCAGTGTATTCTGCCAAAGCACAACTCTCATGTGTACCATTCTCAAATGACAATCTGCGTAATCAAACAGATGTGTCTATGTATTTTTAATCCATCTGTCATTTTTTTTTCGTGCCCTCCTTTGTCTCGTCCTCTCTGCTTCTCTCTCATGCTCATCTCTCATTGGCTAATAACTCAAGACACACACTGTTCTTTTCAGCTGGGAAGATATTGAGCCTCACGCTGTACAAGCAAAGCACTGTGTTTTTTATAGTAAATCAATGCATTCGATCGGCAAGGCTGGGTGCTGAACGCAGATCAATAGCTTGCCATGCTACGTGGCAGATCTGATTTCATCCAGAGAGGAGGAGTGACAGACGGTTTCCGCCATCCTGCATGTGTCCAGCCATGAGAAGCATCTGCATTAGGAACCAAGAACCATTCTCCAGAACTGTTCATGCTACCGCTGGATCAGGATCTAGAACCTCTCTGTTGCTCATTCATTACTTGTGGGGCTTTGGCTAGGGGTTGCTTCGGTTTCTCCAACAGAGACTGGAGGGGGTGGGATCTTAACAACAGACCAATAAGGTTAAAACAAGAAATCTCGTGAGCTGTAGTCTGCCAACAGCAAGAATGAATAGGAGGGAAATACTCTGCGGGCTGTATTACAAGGGGTCCCCCAAAAAAATCATCTCTAAACACTGGACAAGAGACATTATGCTCCTCACCCACAATCAAGACCCTTTTTTTTAAAGCAGGCAACCCCACCTTGACTCTGTTGAGATGATTTATGGAGAGAGAGACAGTGTTCCAGAGGATCAGAATGTGACACAATAAAAGAAATACAGCAGCTGGAAATATCTACATATTCTGTCAATGACATGGGGTTCCCAAGCCTCTACTTTTAGAGGCTAAACCCTGGATCTGTTCCAAGCTCTCATCTGAGAACAGCCAATCAGTGAGAGGTAATGGGGCTAAGATTTCAGGATGGGGCAGAGGTGGGCTTCAGCCTGTTTTTCGAAGTCTATAATGACTTATGGGGTTGAATCCAAGCTAAAAAATCCTGTGTGTGTGTGTGCGATAAAGCATTTGTGTATGTGTATTTGTGTGTGTATGGTTGGGGGTGTGGTGTGTTCAGAGCATACTCTCTTCAGGAAAAGCAGTAAAGGAGACCAAAGAGGCAGTGGACACAGACTGAACTGATTAAAGAGAGTCATAACTCTTAACCCAAAACAAATCCTGTAGGCTTGAACCAGTACTTAACTATAAAACCCTCACAAAGCCTCATAAAGCCTCATAAACCAGCACAAGACTTTTGCCTGAACACACTCGGTCTGACACAGTCCCTAAATGCACACTCTTCACTCATCAACATCACTGAACTCTAACAGCAACCACGCAAGGACAAGGGACTAAGAAGGAATGGGGGAAACTAGTTAAAAAGCAACATTTTTTATTACTCTCTCTCTCTCTCTCTCTCTCTCTCTCTCTCTCTCTCTCTCTCTCTCTCTCTGTTCATTGTGTTGGTTAGGCAAGTCAAGATTATCTTAAAGGGCCAATTTGAAGATTTTGCTAGAACACAGAACAAACTAATGAAAAACAACAAAAGCTAGACATCAGACAGAGCAATCCAGAGGCAGGTGCCATGCAGAGTCTTAAACAGAGCTAAACAAATGAAGCCTTTCTGTCTCACTCACAGCCAGCTGGCACACTGTGGGGAGGTCAACCTCATGAATTATTCAACAGCATAGAGCAGACCGCCAGGGTCAGGGACCTTTGGCTTCATAGGGGAGAAAGTGAGCTGGCTGCTGACATGGAGCCTAAGCCAGCTGAAATTTGGAGGTTTGTTCACAGATGCATAAGCAGTTTGGAACCAGAGCATGTACAGCAATTAACTATCCCATAAAAAATGTCTGCAGCAACTTGAAAGAACTGATGTCCACTAAGAAACTCTCATTTTGAAATGAGTTATGGCCCTGCAGAGTATGGATAATCTTAAAGACATCACTGCTGTACAGCTGCAGTCAACACACTCCTCACACACCTTTATACATGTATGGCAACCAGACACAGGCACGCACATATGTAAGAATTTTAGCATGGCATAAAGTTTCTGCTGGTCTCTCACACAAAAACATACACGCACGCACACATGCCCAGATATACACACAAACTCACTCTCTCTCTCACATACACACACACACACACACACACACACACATCAACAATTTGAACACTGTCTCAGCAGCATTGCAGCTTTGCAGCTGGTTGAATACACCATTGATGCACTTTTTCCAACAGTATTTGACATCCTGAAAAAACAGACTGTATAGAGTTGTAATCAGCCTGCCAGGGACTGCTCTCTGCCTGCATCACATAAAGCACTTCATTAGACACAAGTGTCAAGTGCAGTTGTCATAACAATGCAGATATAATTACTCAAGCTTTTGTATCTTTTTTTTGTGCACACAATACAACCAATTTCACAGCTTAACTGAAACAATAAAGGACTTCTGTCAAGAGTGGCAAACATACATATTGTCTTTTAAAGTCACTGAAACAAAAAGGTTTCCCACGATATTGAATTTCCACCTGCTGCACACACACACACACACATACACACACACACACACACATACACACACACACACACACACACACACACACACACACACACACATACACATACACATGCACACACACTGAGAACAAAGACTAAATAAAACAGACTTGTTTTCTCTCTCCAAGAGTGAATATGAATTATGGAAAAATCATATGAAATCCTTTCTGAAATATTCAACACTCCTGCTGAGCAGAATCTCAGGAACAGCTGTTCTAGCTAAGCAACTTTTTCCTCTTGCCTTCTGAAAATTCCCTAAAAGACAAACTAAACCAACAAACAGTGGGAAAACAAGAGTGCACTTGAGGAGATGGGTCCATCACACTTGACAAAAGGTGTCAGGTTATTGGGAGTCCATCAATGCCAGACTGAATATCACCTAGCCACAGCAGTGTGTAATGTGGATATTTGGATCATGCTATGTTGTATGAAATAAAGAATTAATAAATTTAATTCCATAAACTTCACTGAGCAATGTTCAGTTCAAACGTAAATGAACATGCAAACATATTTCACACAATTTAATTTATAGTCTTTCTTCACAATAATTCTGGTTGTATCGTTTTGTGCACAACATTTCTAGAAATGAACTTACATGCTTATTGCCAGAAATACGACATAAGACATTTAGCACATACTGTACTGTTAGACAGCATTATTTACACACCTATGACCTCACAAAGGAAAAGTAGTTGGGAACCCCATGTCAAAAGTAATCCATATCTTTGAAATCAGTAAGGAGCTATAATCTTTTTATCTGTGACACTTTTTATCTCTGATTGCTGATGACTAACAATCCCATCTATACAACATCAAAGAATAAGATCACCTATAATGTGGATGGCATGAGAAGCATGTGTGTCAAAGCAACCTGTGGATAAATAATGATAATAGCAAAAGCTTAGTCTAAACAATTACAAATGATAACCTGCAGGCACAATGAGCAGTGTCTCTGATCGCTACCTCTCTTATACAAAAGAGAACATGAAAGAATCACACAGCTTCACTTGACAAAATCACTGTTCATACAGAATAAACAGTATGTAATTTCACACAGATACACACAAACACACAAACACACACACACACACACAGGTAACCTTACCTGTCGATAATGACGGGGTCTGAGGGAGTCTCGTTTCTATTTCCACAGCTTTTCTTATCACAACAGCGACTGGAGTACACAGGAAAGAGTGGGTGTCAGTCAGAGACTCTCAGGGAAAAAAACACACTCTAGACTGACAGCATGCAGTGTCCTTGTGAATTCAGATTTTTGTGCTTTCCTTTACATCTCATGATATTTTGTCTGCTTTAAAACTAAATGTAAAACAAGTAAATATAAGCTTTTTTTTATAAGTCTGCAGGTCCTGAGTTCTGCTAAACAACATGGTTTACAAATACCAGTAGCTGTGAAAGTTGGGAGGGAGGGAGAAAAAAAGGGAGACAGAGAGAGGGAGGGGTATCAGGAGTCAAGGGAATAACTTCTCACAGCATTCGCTTTTGTTTGCCTGTAATTGCCAAGCTGTTGTTTCAAGAGAAGGGGCAGGAAGCCGCCTGTCTCTACGCCAGTACTGTAGGACGTCCAGTAATTGCGCCCTGCAAACCATGCGTCCCTGCGTCACACGTTGCCAACGTCCTTTCACTACCTGAGCCACCGTAACGCGCTCCTTTAATTAAAACGGAAATCATATCGAAATGTAACACCGCTTCGGCTTCAGCTAATGATCTTAATAACGGTTTCGCGTCTAAATGAGATAAATGAACACCATATGGCGAATAAAGCAACACAATGCCTCTTTAAAGCTGTCAATAAAAAAAGTGATTTTAAAAGTCGACTGAATTCCACCAACTAGCACAGTGCACATCTGTCCGCTTTCCTTCGTAATTACAGAGCACGCTGAAGTGCATAATCAAAACATCGCACTTTACGGGCAGCAGTTTAAATTTATACTCCAGTATGAGCCTCATGTCTGCAGCTGTATATCTGTACTGCGGACTAGAACTTCTTTTGGAGGTTCAGAATGAAGAAAATACAATGTCAGATATTGTCTGAATTATCGCTCCTGTTGAATAAAGTCCTGTATAAATTAGACAAAAATGCATGATCTTCTGTGAGATAAACGATTGAATCATTTCAAGTGTCTGAAGTGCAAAATCTTATGGACATGAAATAGAGCGCACATGGAAAATATTCGATAAAATTGTCCAAATTAAACAGACACAGGCAAGAAACGTTTTTCACTTACTACGACAGAGTGACACGCTGGACCTTTAAGTGTCTTTGAATGTATTTGTTTATTTGTCTGTTTGTTTGCTTCATTTTTTTAGTTGCTTGGTTAGTAGGTTGGATTGAATAACACAGTTGTACACATACACAAGATTTTACATAATGCTCACTGTCATACTGTGTTAATTTGTGTTTAAGAAAGCAATATAAAGAAAGCGATACGTCCGACCAGTCACTCGCATGAGAGTCTGTGTGAAAACTATCCCTTATCTATGTAAGTTCGCCGATGTCAACAGAACACACGACGGGGACACTTAAGAGGACTCACGAAGAGCGCGTCCCATTAGTTATGTGACAAAAATATAGCAGCAAACGTACAGGTACAAATTTCATACCACGTGCGTATAGGGGGCATCTTCTAAACTGAATAGATCCCGTGCGACAGAGAACTATGGCGAAATAAAAGTTCCGAGGATAAAAGAGGTGTGTTTAAGCGTCAACAATAGCTTTCTGGGCATTTTATCTAGAATGTAAATGATTAAAAAAAATGCAAAAAATGAAAAAGAAAAAAAAATCAAAATCTGAAAAAATGTTAAATGGAGCTGTGCGAACTAACTCTTACCTGCACATAATTTCATGTGTAAGCAGGACTCTGCACATTTCAGGATTTTTGTCTTGACCCTCATAAACAATAGCCTTGGGAAAAGAAAGGGAATGTACAATGAACCGAAAAAGAAAAGTACATCAGATAAACAAACAACAAATGTCTGAACAAACTTTTAATACACTTACGTATTAGATAGCTTTGGTGAACACACCGGCTAACAATATATTTCCAGAAGATCTACAATATTTCATCAGTTCCATAAACTTTTTTTTCTCATATTTGTAATAATCATATAATCACTAACATTGATTCCCGTTTTATTATTATTGTTTTATGGTTATTATTGTTGTTATTATTGTTGTTATTATTATTAGTATTATTATTATTAACAATAATAATAATAATAATAATAATGGTGACGGTGGTGGTAGTGGTGGTGTTGCTGCTGCTACTGCTGTAGTTGAAGGTGCTGTTGTACTTGGTTTTGGTGTTCTTGTTTTATTTATTATTTTAAAAAGTATTCATTTAGAGTCTGAGGGGCCAGCTAACTGCCATCAGTGCGATCAATCTGAGGAAATTTGGTGAAAATATAAAAAGGTAACGTGAAGATTATTTCCTTCTCTCTCTCTCTCTCTCTCTCTCTCTCTCTCTCCGTCCATCCGTCTGGTTGGACGCTCCAGTAATTTTTGAACACTATCTCTGACAGATGGTGCGGGTGTAGCAGTCAATTCTGCTCACTGTCTCTCTCTCTCTCTCTCTCTCTCTCTATCTATCTCGCTCACTCGCTCTCTCTCTTTCTCTCGCTCAGCCTCCTTGTCTCTGCCCATCTCCTTCTCTCACTCTTTTCCCCTTTTCATCCCTTTCTTTTTTCTTTCCTCTGCCCATCTGCACGTAATGACACGCACTCCACAGTGTAATCCAAGCCATGCCTGAGCGGCATGTTCAAAACAAAGCCGAACCCAACATATTTCATTCACACCTTTACAGTCTCGCATTTTAGATCTATATCAAAAGCAGACGTGTAAACTAAGTTTAACTTACAAAGATGTGCTCATTTGTTGCGAACAGAAATAACGGAGTGCATCTTTGTTGACCTCCTTGTGTCTTAACTCGCGCTCGTGAGCGTTACTAAGAAGCCAGTAACTATACCGCTTAGTTTCAGAAATTTGGGCTTGTTTACATTTATTTGGTATTTACATTAATTGCATCATCTTATTCTTTCGCTGAATCTAATATTCAAATTAAAAACGTATTAAAATCGTATGACCTGCTGTAGTTAATGCGTTAATGAAATGCAGTATTTCCCCACACAAAAGCCTAACAAGAAATTGAGCTGGTACTTTTAAAAATCGCAAGCATATGTAATTGTCAGCCAAGTAGTTAAATATCTTAATTCTCTGTTGAGTCATTTTTGCTGCACATTAAGATTACTTTGCATTTTATTCGTATCTTATATCTTAATTTATTCAGCTACATCATTAAAAATTAGCTGAAGTGAGTTTGAACTCTGCCGTGTTGAAATGTGGCAAAACTAAAAGGACAACTGCATTCTTATTGTAAGACCTAGTAGTTGCCGTGTAACTGTAATTTCTGCTCTCAAATTAAAAGTATCAAAAGACATTACCTGTTTTGTCATTGAATCTATTAACCGGATGTAAAGATCTTGTTCTGTTCTGACACCTGCAAAATAGATTGAGAGTGTGACAGCGTGAGACACTCCTTTGGGAGTATTTAATATAATGTATATTAAATTACACATATAAAATAATTACTGCGAATCGTAAAGGCAAATAAATGAAAAATATTCTCCATGAAATATATACTCCAATAAATGAAAAAAAAAAAACAATTTCAACTAGGTTGAATTATGCATGAACATTAGTCCATGTGAGAAACGTTATACTTTATGCACACAGCGGTATGTTTTTCATATGGACTGATGGTCATATGCTTATCTGAAAATATTCATTTTTTTGTGAAATATATTTTATTCAGCTTGTAAAACTGATAATAAAATACGATTTCAATGATATGCATAATTGATAATGCTCTATTGTTAGTATATACGATATTAACCAGGCCATTTTCATATCAGTTTCCCAAAAATAACTGTGAAATCGAAGTGGTTTACTTACCATTGCTGTACAATAACTGGAGTTTGTAATGGATTCCATTGTTCGTTTTTTCGCTGTTTGGCTCCTGTAAACAATTACATGTTTTCAGGGGAAAGAGTAATAAAAATATCTATCTATCTATCTATCTATCTATCTATCTATCTATCTATCTATCTATCTATCTATCCACTAAGTTTGCTGTCGGTAGGCTACATGCAATTTCTTGTCAGTAATCTATTAAAATGATAATAACAATTGTGTACCGGATATCATCAGAAACAGCAGTGTCTACATTTACAGATTGAGGGGTTTTTCTTTGGGTGGGGGGGTTGTTTGTTGGTTTGTTTGTTTTTACATTCAAAATCGTGCACAGACACAAAAAATAAATGATAAACTAAATAAAAATAAAACGATTTTTCGGCAGAGGAGGCGCTTACTTTCTCCTTCTCGACAAAGTCCACAAAAGCTGTGCGTTCGATTTCCACAGGCTGGCCCTGTCTGTCGTACAGTGCCAGCACAAAGTGGAAGAAGTTCGACTTGCGGAGGTTGGAGGGTGGCTGTTTTTCATAGTGCGCTCGGGCTAGCCCTACACCGCTGTGGAGGAGATTGAAAGAGAGAGGTTCGGTTAGGGCAGGCTGGACAGTGCATGAGACAAAGTGTAGGAGTTGTGCAGGGGAGTGGAGATGCGGAAACACGTTGGAGAGTCTAGATGTTTGTTGATTTGTCGCTGTAACTGTAATGTGATGTGATGAAAGGACAGAGCGTTGGGAGATGGTAATTGATATGGAGTATTGGGAGGATTGCGGGTCGATGAGAGAAACACTTCAAAAAAAAATTCCAACAGCTTGATATGCGTACCTCTGGGCGGCTGTATGCGCGTCCACTAACCCTGCAGTATGCATCCAGGAACGGACCTGATTCAGACCACCGAGTGGTTCCTCTTTCATGGTTGTACCACCTCGTGGTATAGTTTCCTGAATCCCAAACATGAAAGCAGTTTATGTGCAAAAAGCACGTCCTGATAAAAGTAGATGAAAAGACGCCCAAGTCGTATCCTCTCCGTAACAAGCGGCAGAAAGTCCGTAAGCCTCGTTTCCTTAACTCCGTTTGTTCGATGGGGAAAAAATCAGCTACAACAGTTTGTGCAACATACTGTCCCTGTTACTTTCTTTTGCCTTGATACTATATGACAATGTCTCGCTGTTGGTGTTTTGATAATGGTCTTGAAGTGGTAACACCCAAAACACGTTAAGAGCCTGTTTTGATCATCTGCTCCAGGAAAACTGCTCCTTTTCCAACTCTTCAGACGTGGGCAGAAGTGGGGTGCGCTCGTGATATTAACCTACACACGAGAAGCTGCGCGACGGTCTTCAGTGCTGAATGGGCTGTACAGGGTCTGTGCGCAACTGAGCCCTCTCTCCCCGAGGACTGCCAGCTTTCCCGGGAGCCAATACTCTAAACCCGCGGGAGAGCGGCTGTCACGGTGTGACGTTCCTGTGGGCGTGGTCTGAACCGTATATGGGAGTGTGATGGTTCCTGTCAGGCAACGGGCAACAAGATTCAAGTACAGAAACTAATAGGCTAAGCGCACACACCGAGAACATGCGCGCTACTCCCCTCAAACCATGAGGTGAGTGGATTCTTTATTTATATGACATATCACCGAGTTCACCATTTATGCAGCGAGCAAAGGTAAAAGAACAAGTACATGCAAGTTGTCGCACGGAACGCAATCACCAGCAGCATATAGGCTACTGAACATGTTGGCTTTACGGACACAAGTTTAATTTTTTTTTTTTGGGGGGGGGGGGGGGGGGGTCATTTAAATGTTTTAGCGATTTTCACCAAGGTTGCGAATGGCAAGTTATCCAAGAATCTTTTGATGGGGCAAGTCAATTGTTAAGTAATCAATGTTTTCATCAATCACTCTGATGTTGGACATTTTCCGGGGACCACGTGCCTAAAGACACCACGTGAAAGATGGGGTGAAAGGGGGGAACGAAATAAGATATGTTGTCTGTCCCAAGTAATCCATCTATTCGTTTCGCTGCAGTGGTAGGTTAATGAGTGTTTCAACAGCTGAGTGAATTCGCGAGGCAGCCACTCTCTTTCTCCAGACTACGTTAGCATTTGCACTAATCGCTGATTTAAAATTTTAAAAGATCTAACATTTTTGTAAAGTAAACATTTACGTTTCATTTTTTCTGAGATTTTCAAAACAAAAGTTACTAGGCAGTAGCCTATTTTTGTGGTAAAGTGGTAAAAATAGACAATTCTCCTTTCCTTCATTCCTTATCTCAAACCTTGATTACGAGCCGTACGGTGATTTCAATCTGATTATCAAATTAGCGACTTTGAGACAAATCCTCTTAAAACTGCTCGCGTTGACTGGCGTTGGACAAAGGTTCTCTTACCCGGTGCGAGGGTAACGAGGCTGTCCTGAAAGGCCGATCTAAACAGTATTTGACAACACATGCAGCTGGCCCGCTAGTTTAGCTCATATTAGAGGGAAATGAATGCAAATCTCTTCAACAGCCATCTGGATGCGCACGCGGGAATCAGCTGCCGCTCACAACGGGCGCGCAGACCACGAATCCATTTCGGCTCATTTTCTGGCATCAGCTGGTGTCAGACTTTACGTGTGGACAATACGCACGCAGTCATAACGGCTACGCCGTCACTGGCTTAATAGGCCTTGCATAAACTCAGACCTTTTGCACGAAGGAGTGATTCTTTTTTTTTTTTCATTTTACCTCACATTAAAATTAAGGAATATTCACCCGTTTCACTTCTTCAGTGGAAACAAAAAGCACTGAAAATGGACGCTGTGACAATGACAAACAATAATCTAATAAAAACCATTAAAACTCTAGAAAAGAAAGGAAAAGAAAAGGGAATGCAGCTCTCTGATCATAGCCGGAATTTTGCTTTAAATTTGCTTTTTTTTTTTTTTTTTTAAATTTGGTTAAACTGCAACAGCAACAAGAGACGATGATGGTGATATGCAGATGGTGACTATTATAGTTGTTGTTGTTATTGTTGTTATTGTTGTTGTTGCTGCAGTTCCTTTAGTCGTCTTTCCGTTATTGTTGATATGTTCTTCAAAGGAATATGTTTAAATGAACACAACATGTTTCTTTGTTTGCCCAACAATACTAACAATAGCATTTAATTTTATTGATTTCTCTCTTTTGCAATAAATGTCTGTCGGAGGGCGGGGGTTGTAAGAGTTAAGACCTCATGGAGGCACGAGTCTGCTCCTCTCTCTTCTCCTCTGTGCGAGTTTGCGGGTGAGAGTTGCCTGATCCCGGACATTTGCATTTAAATGGTGACATCCACTGACTCGCGTGCCTCACTATGGTGGGCTTCCAGATGTCACGGCAAAGTCAATCAGCTGCGCACTGGCCAGCTGTCCGGAGTCATACCACAACACTGACGCACACAAAAACACGTGCGCGCGCACACGCACACGCACACGCAAATACATATGAATGCCTAATACCTGTAATTATCTATCACCTGCATTTTTACAAATTTCTTTTGTTTCAGCACAGCTATGTGCAAAGTGTCGCGAGTAAAAAGGTATATTACAAGTACCACACATGATTTCAGACCTGCGACTTCAATTTCATATGTATTTGGCTTTTTTCTCTCAAAAAAGTGACCCACTGGGAAGACCTATCTCATTTCGATATTTCCTTAAAATCCGACTTTCTGTTATTTGGTTAACATTTTAAATGATGTAATTTTATAGCGTTTTTATTCAGTGAATAATCAAATGTATTGATCAAGAAACAGTAATTATGAACTATGCACGCGTAGTAAATGTTCGTTTTATCATGATATTTCGCGTAAATAGCTCTCAACGTGTTGCGACGTATTGC
Source organism: Chanos chanos (assembly GCF_902362185.1). Taxonomy (NCBI): domain Eukaryota; kingdom Metazoa; phylum Chordata; class Actinopteri; order Gonorynchiformes; family Chanidae; genus Chanos; species Chanos chanos. The sequence goes on along the minus strand of NC_044504.1, from coordinate 16,309,147 downwards.
AATTTGGAGAAGTCTGAACCATGTTGCAAATTATGAATGTTTTTTCTTCCATGTTTCAGAACATTTTCAGTCGAGTATACATTATTGTCAGTTCTAATATATTTCATGTTGTATTCTGCTTAGTAAAAATTTATCGTCTAAAAGAAAAGTTAAGCATATTCAGTAGCGTCTGAATTTACATTTTATTTATTTAATTGTTGCAAAATTTCACCCCGACCCCCGCGTGTTTGCGGGCATTTATTGGATGTCGGGATGCTGTTGACATAAATGACAAATGTTCACACATACATATGCAAACATAAACAAGCAAATAAACAAAAACAACTGAAATAAAATCAGCGACAAGTGCTGAATTTTTTATTATTATTTCAGAGATATAGGCTACGTATAGGCCTAATTTCACACCAAACGTCTCACTAAAGTCAATGCAGAAATGAAAAACTTGTGTGTAAGATTTAATATTTGATCTAACATTTTGTCAGAATGCAATAATCTTGTATTTAATGATTAATATTAACATTTCAGCCGTTCAAAGCTTTGAAAAAACCTTTCGGGTAAGTTTTAAAATAAGACATCTCACCGAAGATAATCAGACAGCGCCACTGTCAGGCCTAAAAAAAAATCTGTTTTCCATCATACAGTGACTTTTATTAATCAAGGAATAGCACGTTCTTTCGTAGGCCTATGTTGCCTATTTAAAGACCAAAACCACAAAAAATCTTAAACCGTCAGACGATGAGTTTTACACATTTTTCACTAGCCTATATTCATATTTCTGTATAAGTTAGGGAAAAATGCTAAATTGTTATACTTCATCACCATCATCATCATCATCATCACCATTATCATAATCGTTATCATTCTCCCCATTCGTGTCTTTATCTGTTCGTGTTGTTTCCTTCGTCCGTGACGGTTCGTAGCTCGCTAAATGCCGTGATCTTTTGTAGTTTTTATAAAGGAAAACTACACTCATTACAAGAACCTCAGGCTCTGAGCTCTTCTCTTCCTCGTTGCCCGATTCAGGAGACACTGGTCCCATGTCAGTCACAGACACAGATGTCCGACGGATTTGAAGTTGATCTTTTTGCTCTTGAGTGGGAACATGGATTTTAATTTTTTGTATTAGCAAGAAGCAAAAGCCAAAGTACCACTAAGTGTAGCGACAAGGTTGGCAAACGTCGTGATGAGGTTGGTTTACGGAGCGTAGACTGCGCTGGTCTTTTGAGCTTTTTGTAAACTAACTGTCATGCCGCAAAATTGTTTGACAGTGTTTGGCAGTCTCGTAAAATTGAGCCAGAAAAGCTGTATATTTCCCAACTGTAAATCATTGAAAATCGTGGACCTGTTATTATACGAGCAGACTGAAGTGGACGAGATGGACGTCGTAAACCCCAGAGCTTCAAGAACATGTTAGAAAAGACGCACACCGATCACAGCAACATGGGACAATTTCTCCTTCCAAACAATGTATCATTTCTGCAGTGAATACTGCTAGAGATATGGATACATCCATTTTGTTAGGACTAATGAAACAGATTGACTGCCGAATTAAAATCAAACGTCTAAATTTAAATCCGTCCTTAGTTGAATAGACAATATTTCAAAATACATCTTAGCATAAAACGTGCCTTTGAAAGATATTTTGAAATGAGTAATAGTAATTTAGAGGTTTCAAATTTATAATATCAATGTTGATGACAGATAACACATAACTTATATTTCATGTTATTCTTCACCTTATGCTTCACAGACACAGAGTGTTTCACTGGACCAAGCGATAAAAGAATGGAGGAGGGAGAGAGACATAATAAATAAATGAAAGCACTCTCTCTCTCTCTCTCTCTCTCTCTCCCTCTCTTTCTCTCTCTCTGTTCTTTCTTTCTTTCTGTGTCTCTCTCTCTTGTACTGCTTTACTTCTGGAAAGTGACACAAAATGTGTAAAGCTGAGCTTTTGTTCCATAGTGTTTTGTTTAATGAATAGCTACCACACAGAAGTGCACATTCACGCACCCACACACCCACACACTCACATGAGTAGTTCTTTTAAACTACACATATACACACTGATCATGTTTAAAGCAACGCTTTGGTGCTCTCATGGCCTAGTTTCCATGAGCTGAGAGCAGACTTGCTGTTTCGTGTCCACACCCCAGTGCAGTCAGGACATGAGGAAAAATCGCTAAACACACTTGTTCGTCCATGGTCACAGAGGAGAGTAAGACACATTTTACTACTCTTTTGTGCTCTATGTGAAAAATACAAAGAAAAGTACAAACCTACTGGTAGTATGTGCAGGAAAAAAATAGTTAAAGAGGGAATGGGAGATGGAGAGAAAGAAACATGAATTGAAGTGAGGAAATGTATTCAGTCAGAACAACGCATGCAATTTGCATGGTTGAGTCCTGTGTAAACATTATGCAAAATATCTTGTTAAAGACCATTTGCAATATTCTCATCAAAATTGTGTCCAAAACAAATGCCCATACATCACAAATAAAGAATTGCAGATACACAAATCTTGTGTGTGTGTGTGTGTGTGTGTGTGTGTGTCTGAGTGTGTGTGTGTCTGAGTGTGTGTGTGTGTGTGTGTGTGTGTGCATGTGCATTTGCGTTTGCGTTTGTGTGTGCATGTGTGTGTCACTATGGGGATGTCATATGTTATTTAGAGTGTTTTGGAGATTCTGTGAAATCCTTTCACTAAACTCCTAATCTGTAAGACAGCCATAGTGCTGGGCTGAGAGAGACAGCCCTCACATTTCACTCTGTCAGTAAATCCAAATGAATTCTGCTGCCATGTTATGGATTGGCTGTTTCTGGCTTACACAAAACACAAGACATTGTTTGTCTAAATAACAGAGTCCTGATGTGTAAAACAGGCACAATTCTAGTGATGAACAAGTGAGAATCTAACCATGAAACAATCAAAGCATATGAAACAACATTCTTTAAAGTGGTTCATTTATTACCACATGGAAAAAAGAATCACATACCCAAGTCTGTCACCTCAGAAAAAAATCACATTGAGCTATTTGCAGGCCTTCATACTAATATCACTAATTAACTCATACACCTTTTAAAATGTCAAATCATCAAGTTTCCAACATGTCTGATGAATTTTGAATATATGAGAACTATTGCTTCATTAAAATGTCACACACACAGGTTCTCCCAGAGGGCAAAGTTGTCACACTATACTATGTGAGATCTTACCTATGCAAAAATATAATTCGTATTGAGAAGTATATGCTAATTGCAACTATAGCGGCATAGAGTGAAGAGCTAAAGGTAGAAAGAATTCTCTAAAACTTAAAAAGACCAAGTTTGCCCTCTAAGCAACAGGGAACTGTTTAAAGTGACCCTCAGGGCTAGTCAGCTGGAAAAAGAGATTAGGTCTAACCATGGACTGTTAGTGAGTATGCTTCACTGAAAAAAAACCCTCTCAGTTCAGGACCAAGCTTAATCTGTGTCTAAAAAAAAACAGTCCCTAAAGTTCCCTGGCACTTAGTTCTAATTGAATGTCAGATATTGGTGATTCTAATATGCTGAGGTCTCATCAGTTCTGCACATTGTTTCTAAATATCAATAATGTTCCATAGGGAACATGAAAATATATAAGGGATAAAGCAGGACCATCCTAAACAGCATAAACTGCTACCGCGAGCAGTCTTTTGTTGGAGATCTGCAGAGATTTCGCTGGCAGAAAGAAACAGAACAAAGGTGGAGAAAGGCACCACGAGTCTTCAGTTCCCATCAGCAACAATGACATGCGTCTCGGCTTGCAGCACATGATTGTAACCGTAGCTGGAGTTCTGGTGGATCAAAGAGCTATACTCTAAGACAGTGGAAATGCTGAGAGGGAAAGGTTGTGTATGGTGGGAACCCACACATGCCAGTGAAAGAGAGGAGAACAAAATATGCTACATAAAGAGAACAGTAACAAAACAATGAGGAAAATTGCCACGGCAAAGCTGTCCGTCACCCCCTAGGGTGTGAATACGGATATGGTCCTTAGCTTTGTTCACTTTGTCGAGAGAAATGTAATTACAAGTTACTTCACCTGTTGGCTTTTGACTCTGTTTCACTATTTGTAAAAGCACGGTAAAATATAAGCGGTTTTATATACAGTGTATACTCAGAGGTTAATTTCAGCACCTCTGAACCCGAATGATTATAGCAATGAGTTCTTAATTAGTTTTTTGGTTTCCTGAAATCCCGCAGGGGAGAGGGAGGAATATAGAGACACACTGATACATGAGGCTGCAGTCAGGTCCTGTCAATCGAGATTTATCATCTCTATAGTGCGGGAACTGTTTGTAGTAATCCTTGTGGAGGGTCCCTCTGGGTCTTGTGCTCCTCTAAAATGAGTGTGTAGACCCTTCTCCTTTATTAAGCTCTAAGCTTCTGGCTTCTGCCCTATATTACTCCAGGTTACAGGGCAATGTTTCATTGTGTTATTTTATTGAATGTCTGGATTCTCGCTCCCTCTTCTTTCTCTCTGGAGATGGGTTGGTCTGAATTAAGAGATGACTCTACGAAAACTCAACCTCTGCACCCTGTAGTTTCAGCAAAATTTCAGTCACTTAAGTACAAAGAAGAAAAAAAAAGGTTTCAAAATGTCATTCATGATTTATACAGTTTTAATTTATTTTTTCATTTGTGATGTTGCTAATATCAGCCCACATTGTGGCCTTGTACTTGTCACACTATTTTGATTAAAATGACATTTTCATAATTAAAATATACAGTCTCCAGTTTCAGAAAGAATGTAGTTTAAAGAACTTCTGTAAATGTAGTGTGCAGTTATAAACCCTAGCTTTATGAGCAAGGGGCTCAGCAGGACTAAGACAAAATCAGTCTGTTTTTTAACCTATCCAGATTAATTCTGATGCTCGTGATGCATGGTCAGTGCCGCATTACAGTGCAGTTTTCATATAACTTTTGATACACAGGTAGATAAGTACAAACTTGTTTGTATATTTGAATGAATACATCACAATACATTAAATTAAGATTGCGTGTACACTTCTTCCGAGAACCTGCGTCAGTGTTTTATTCTCTCGGTAGCTCAGATAGTAAGCAACACACTGCCATCTGCTGTCCAAATTCTTTAATTACACCAAATGGAACGTGTTGTATATGAATAGTGTACAGACGCACAGTATCAGTAACGGTCCGACGCCCATTCACTGAAAAAATGGGAAAAAATGCATGAATTTCAGACATTGATTTGAAGTCAACTAAGTCAGCACTTGTCTGGAAGCAGTATTCACAAAACAAAAAAGAGTCGCCAGTAAGAACTCATTCATGCCTGACCAATTTACAGTTTTGCTCCTCTCCAAACTCAAAAGACCTGGTAAAATAAACGAATAAATAAAATAAAATAAAAATAAAAAAATAACAGCTTAACACAGTATCAAATGTCAGTGCATGAATGACTGTGTATGCCAGGCACTTTAAACCTGGCAAAGGTACCACTAAAATATTGTCTGTGAGATGGCATCCAACTTTGACCGTATGTAATATTTCACCGTGGATCATTTGTTGGTTGTGTAGTTTTGAAAATGGGAATCAAATATTTCTCATATTTCAATGACAGTTGTGTGTATTCTTTAAAGTGTGATTATAGAAAGGCTCTCAGAAAATGGATGACACTTAGGTTTAATACTGTGAGACACTGAAATCACATCAAAAAAGTACATTATTATTAAGGTATTAAGGTACTTAATTATGTAGTTATTTGTAATAGACTGGATGCACCACAGCATGTGATTTCATTAGATAGGTCTGTTAGTTTGCTTTTTATCACTTGTCATCACTTGTGTCACCAAGGTTTTAGTGTTCTACTCAAAAGATGCCTACCAGATGGATTTTGACACTGATGAAAAAATGACAATAAAAACAGTGAACTTTTTGCTATAAAAAGGTTACTTTTTTGTTTGTTTGTTTGTTTGTTTCTGTTTTGATTTTGTCTATTTAAACTGAATTTGCACTCAAACTATCTAAACACATTTATGACTGTGGTGGTCTCACTCTTTTTCTTTTGTATAAGTGTTTGTGAATGAAAATTTCCTTGCGTCTCATATTGTTCTGAAGATGATTTAGTGTGAAGCACATTAAAGTGACTGGTTCAAATGGTTATTTATTCAGTGGAGTCATTTGCTATTGTGCTCTGAACTAAACTCTTTCAGTGAACGTACATTTTAAAAGATGTACGGTCACATTTTAAAAGAAAACTGTAATTCGTCAAATGTATCTCTGTTTCAGGAGCTGTGCAAAATAGCCCAGTTTTATGACAAATACTCAGAGAAAAACTAAGTTACATGATTCATTCAAATTAATAAATTGGTCCAGATGATTCCAACTGTTTGGTGACTTAATCATGGGTGTTGTACATGTGGAGAATAGTCTAGCATTGCCACATAATGAGAATCACATCAGCAGAGATACTAATGCAGTGATCTGTAATCATCACATGATAAAATCACCCCTCTTTATATTTAACTGACTATTCAACTGCACATAGTTTCTATACCATTATGTTTGCTCATTCAGTAAAATTGAGTTTGATGTGGTCCAGACGTTTTAGAATACTATTAACTGCAAGGTGACATTAAAAGATTGCCTGCTCAACTTAATACACAACTCTTTGCTGAATATACAACTAAAAATATATCTGCAAGTAAAAATCAAATTAGTGTTAACCAGATACTGAATGCTTTATCCACAATCAGAGCATAACAACAGAACTTTCTCCTTTATTGTTTTGCCATATATTCCCATATAATACGATTTTTATTTATTTATTTATTTGTTGTTTTTACAATCATGTGTTCACAGTACATTTATGTTCATGTCATTTGGGTAAAATGTCTGAGCTCATATGAATTTTATGACAAGCCATTCATATTTCATAGCACCTCTGCTCTCGAAGGGTATCGGAAGCACCGGTGTTACATAGCTTATACATTGTTACATACAGAGAGAAAAGGGCAGCAGAGATGGGGAGAGAGGGAGAGAGAGAGGGGAGAGAGAAAGAGAGACTCAAACAATGACACTTTCAGAGTGAGTGTGTGTGTGTGTGTGTGTGTGTGTGTGTGTGTGTGGGTGGGTGCATGTGTATGTGTGCCCATGTTCTATTCCTTTTAAAGTGTCTTTTAAATGACGTCATCGAGCCATGCAATGTGCGCCATTTTGAAAAAAAAAATCACGGGTAATTCAAGTGGTCCTGAGCTGAGTCAGATTGGCGGTTGCACAGAACAGGTTCATTTTCGAACAAATTGCATTGGATAACCCTCAAATAGCGAGGAATTCTCAGTGACGCCAAACCTGCAGCTAGATGAAGCTATGGCAGGTAAGACACTTTTTATGAAATTGATGATTCTTATCTTTGTCGCGGCCTAATGTCAGCTAACATGAACCTCGCGAACCAACTGGCTAACTGCAAGTTTTGTCAGCTAGAGAGCATCAGAGTAAGGAAATGTCAAACTGCCATCTTTCGTTCTTAAACTTCTGATACACTGTTTTGGATGTTGTAGGAGCTGTCGGGGGAAATGATTTGCAGTGGTGTTTCTCACAAGTGAAAGGAGCAATAGATGAAGACGTTGCTGAAGGTGAGTAAGTCCGAAGTTATGATGCCTTGTGGTCTGCCGGTTAGCAGCTAAACAGCTACCATGGTATACCGAGACCAGTCTTTAGAGTTACAGCACGTTGATTGCGATTCCATTTGTTTATTCATGAAAAGGACACAGTGGAATGCGATTCGTTTGCTCATTGTCAAGCTGCTGTAACCCTTATTGATATTTAGTGCAACCGCTTTAACTATGCTGTCAAGCTAGCTAGCAATTAGCAAGTTAGCAACAACCATGTGAGAGAAGAAACACTGATAGCTCTCCTCGAACTGTTTTAACCCTGCGTATATTATCTTTTTTAATGGTGAACATCAGTTATGTATGCTATGAATTCCGACGGAATATAATAAGCTCTCTGACTAAAGTGGTTAGCATGTTGTTGGTTGTTAGCCTGGTACCTGGCATGGGAAGAAAGCGACCGTGATAGTGACGTCAATGTTCTGCGTCCAGTCAATATTATTTATTGTAGCATCAATTAAGCTTCCTCCAGCGGACTACGCGTTTTGCAATAATTATTTAGGCAAACCAGTCATTTCGGACTATTTTTCTGTAGTATAGTTTTCTAAATATTATTATAGTATTTTTAAAATTGCTTTTGCACAACACATAGGTGATCAGCATTGCTAATATGGAGCATGTGTACATTGTCCGTGTCTGTCAGGCCCCGTCTGATGCTTTCGCCCACTCATCAGCTCTCTCCGCAATGGAGACGTTTACTGTCGCTTGCCAAATAACATGCTTTCGCTACCTACCGACGACGCTTCCAAAAATTGCTTTTAGAGAAGTTTGATTCGCTCGCTGAGTTTTTTCTAAAATGCTTTGACTGTGTTAGTAGCCAAAACGTTCCGGACAGAGCCCCTGTTTTTGCGGGCGCTGTATTATGCAATGCATGTATGCGGTATTGTTTTTCAGCGTCCTCCTCACCGTGTTGCCTGTAAATGATTAATCTGCTAAACTGCAAATGCCTTTCGTATAGAAATGACTGGTGGGTTTAATATTCAATTTAATGAATGTAATCCCTTTCATGCAAGTGTATGTATAGGCAGAATTATTTTGCCCTGAAATAACTTATTTCTTCTTGTTGTTAATTGTAATGCCTAGTTTGAGGCAATAATTTCGGTTTGCCATTAATATCCTGAAAATATCATGTGCAACGATACATCTTTGAATAAACATGATCACATTATGCTGAAACTGATTTTGAAGAATTGAAACCAGTCATGTGAATATGTCCATCATTTCAGCTGACATCATCTCAACGGTTGAATTTAATTACTCTGGAGAACTGCTGGCCACAGGAGACAAGGGGGGTAGAGTGGTGATCTTCCAGAGGGAGCAAGAGGTAAGTTATTTGCTGTTTGTTTGAAAAAACATCAGTCTGCTATTATTACGCCTCATTCTCAGATCAGAGATTAATCTAAAGGATGGGTGTTTCATCTAAGACACAGGGAAAATGCATTTTGATAGGGAATTGAGTGGAATGGTTTCAGACTCCCATGGTGATTAGCAAACGTCTTGTGCCTCTGCCTTTACCACTGTTTACTGACAGTCTCTGATTCAATGTATCATCTTCAGACTTACATCTATGTTTAAAGAGTTTCAGTGCACTTATCTTCAGTAAATCCCATTCATTTGTTAATGCTTTCTTTCTCTCCTTTTCCAGTGTAAAAACCGACCACACTTAAGAGGGGAATACAATGTTTATAGCACCTTCCAGAGTCATGAACCTGAATTTGACTATTTGAAAAGTTTGGAAATAGAGGAAAAAATTAACAAAATTAGATGGTTACCTCAACAAAATGCCGCACACTTTTTGCTATCTACTAATGGTAAGGATATGTATCATCTTTTCCCATTATTGATATTTTCACTCATATCAAGCTTAAATTTATTGTTATTGACCAGAAGTTGAATGTCTGCAAAAAAGCTCCACTCCAAAACCCTCTGTGTCTGCATCGCGTGTCTGTTTTAGATAAAACGATCAAACTGTGGAAGATCAGTGAGAGAGACAAGAGGGCAGAGGGGTATAACCTGAAGGAGGAGGACGGACGCTTGCGAGACCCCTTCAGGATTACCTCCCTCCGGGTAAGAGCAAGGCCAATCAAATTCTTTCTCACACATGAACAACTGTTTGAGGAAGGAACATCGTTTTTAAAAATATTGACCTTACTGCATTTGAATATACCAACAAATGGATAACCAAATATACTTAACGCAACTGAGAACAGGGCACACTGGGTCGGTAACGCTGGAGCCAAATTGTATATAGCTAAAAAAAACTAACAGCGCTTTAATGTAGAAACAGATAAAGTATTTAAATAGACGATGTTTTCCATTTGTCGTGAAGGTTCCGGTCCTGATGCCCATGGATCTGATGGTGGAGGCGAGTCCACGCAGGATTTTTGCCAACGCTCATACATACCACATTAACTCCATCTCAGTCAACAGTGATCACGAGACCTATCTGTCTGCAGATGACCTGAGAATCAACCTGTGGCATCTGGAGATAACTGATCGCAGCTTCAGTATCCTCTCCACTGCCCCTCACTCATCTCTCTCTCCCTCTCCCCCTCCCTGTCATTATCATTTTTCAGTCTCACGTGTTGAGGTTGTGTAGTGTTTCTGCCCAGGGTTTCATATGCAGTGAAGCAAGGTTGCCCACATCCTGTTCGTGAGAGCTGTAATTTTAGAGGCTTTCATGTCAGTCAACCACAGAGGTTTCTGATTGGCTCAGGAGTACACACCTCTTTGTGGCTTTAGATTTGGGGGAAGTCTGCTCTACAGGCTGTACCTCAGCAACTAGAGTATGAAGTTCATTATCAGGCAATCTGTGGGATCCATACCCACAAGATTTTCAGACTGGGTTTGACTGGGATCCTAGGATATGTGAAGTTTTAATTTAAGATGAGATGTTACAGGTTCATTTTCATCTCAGATTGGTCTTAATCTTTGTCCATGTAAATCTGTTCTGTTTGTTTAATAGTATCATGCTGCCTCTCCTAATTATAATGTGTTTGGATCATTATCATTTTATCGCTTATATTTGTGCACGTGTATGGTTTTGCAGCGGGTCTTTTGGTTGGTATTTGTCCTAAATCCTGGACAATGAAAACTGTGCACATTTTTCTTTGTCCATTCATAACAGTGCGAACACTCGGTGTGAATGAGCTGCAGCAGAACTAAAGCATGCTGTCTTTTACGCTGCACCACCCTCAGAACAGGTCGCACGTTTCTTTGACATACTGCTCTCAGACATTGTGGACATAAAGCCGGCGAACATGGAGGAGCTGACGGAGGTGATCACGGCCGCTGAGTTCCACCCCCACCAGTGTAACGTGTTTGTCTACAGCAGCAGTAAAGGCACCATCCGTCTGTGTGATATGAGAGCAGCTGCTCTCTGTGACAGACACACCAAATGTAAGTGAAATAACACCACACCATCTTATTAGACATGCTAACAGTGCCTGAATCAGACCGTGGGATTAGTAAGGACCTCATATAGATTATTATACTTTATCCCCATATGACTTGGTAATCGCCAGACACCAGCAGCCTTCCACCAGTCAACACAAACAGTACAGATACAATGACAGTAAAAGTATAACCATATGGTTTTAAGGTAGGGAATTAGTGTAAGTGCGTTCTTCACTGTGTGTAAAGCGTTCACGTGTGCAATATTTATGCGCGTTGGAATTCAGTCTTCGAAGAACCAGAGGACCCGAGCAGTCGCTCGTTTTTTTCCGAGATCATCTCCTCCGTCTCCGACGTCAAGTTCAGCCACAGCGGCCGTTACATGATGACCCGCGACTACCTCTCCGTCAAAGTTTGGGATCTTAACATGGAGAACAGGCCCGTGGAAACCTACCAGGTAACAGATGCTGGGAAAGTTTTCCAGTCGTTTAACAAACAAAGGGCAGCACTCACTGAACTGAATAACATTTAATAGGTAATACATGGTTGCATTTTAGCACTCGGGCCTCGTGTGCCGAGGGAAGGCAGAGCGCTAAGTTGCATTAGGGCGTGACCTGGAAAATATTATTCATATTTTTTATGAGCCTGGCCTGTTCTTTGAAAATTGTTCTGTGTACCTTTTGGCTGGGGTTCAACACCCATACAATACTCATGTGTGTTTTCAAGAGTAACACGTGATTATACTCGCGGTTTGGAACCCGACAACCTTCCAGCCCGTCCAGCACAAAAAATATAGAGCACTTTGGGAGGCACTTGTTTAAGGTGTGGCAAACATGAGTTTAGCAGTGTGCAGCTTTATGCGTGTGTATAATGGATTTACTGTCTCTTCCAGTGTTTTACAGCATGCTGAAACATGTCCTGTCTGTCTTTGGCAGATGTTTATTTACTGCCTGTTTTATTTATTTGTAATTGACAGGTTCACGAGTACCTCCGCAGCAAACTCTGCTCTTTGTATGAGAATGACTGCATCTTTGACAAATTTGAATGCTGCTGGAATGGTAATGACAGGTTAGTAGCTCTGTGCTTTTCTCTAAAAGTGATACACAAGATTCTTGTCAGTTACAGAGTACTGTAGGATGCTAATGATGGATCAATATGAAATAGAAGGAGCCAAAGGAGTACTGTTCACAAGTTAACATTAAGGCCACAAGACAGATTAATGATTTTTGTAAAACATAGTATTTCCACAAAATACATTCTATCTGTAGTAGTACTTTTTTTGGGGGGGGGGGGGGCTTGCTCTCTATTTGGATGTATGTATCATGCTGTTTAATTGTGTGTGCCTCATTTTTATATGTATATTTAGAAAACTTAAACTCTCTTTTTCATCTTGATTCCCTTAGCGCCATCATGACTGGTTCGTACAATAACTTCTTCCGCATGTTTGACCGCAACTCTCGCCGCGACATCACCCTGGAAGCTTCGCGCGAGAGCAGCAAATCCCGCGCCACTCTTAAACCGCGGAAAGTCTGCACCGGCGGTAAACGCAAGAAAGACGAGATCAGCGTGGACAGCCTGGATTTCAACAGGAAGATCTTACACTCCGCCTGGCATCCCAAAGACAACATCATCGCCGTGGCAGCCACCAATAACCTCTATATCTTCCAAGACAAGGTGAACTAAAAGGCAACGCCAGCATCTCGACCCAGAACCTGATGGGCTAGGGTGGGAAGCTGACTTTTAGCTGTGATGAACCTTGTCTGCTTCTACGTCACAGGAACGGTGACGTGTCACGGTGTAGCTGATGCTCTTCTCTGCTTGCATCGTTGGGAGAAAGCAGTAGGCCAGTTTTTAGTTTTCTTTTTTTTTTTGTTGTTTTTTATTTTCAGGAAAGGGTCTGTAGTGTTGAACGGTTAAAGGTCTTGGATCAGAGTCCTTCAAGTTTATTTTAGTGCTGGTCCTGATAGACCGCAGTGGAGAAGTCAGGCTCAGTGAGAAAGAGTTTGTATTTTGGAGCACAAAACCCTCGTGTCATTTTAACACAATCAAACTCGTGTGTCATCAGAGGACTGACGGTTTGTCAGTTCTACCATCAGTAGAGTGTGTCTGTGTGTGTATGTGTGTGTGTTATTTTGGCCTTTCAGAGGTGTGTGTGTGTGTGTGTCCGTGTTTAACTTGTTGCCTGATCACGTTCCCTCCTAGACCTCATACGTAGGCCCTCAGGTGAATCACCTGGATGAACTCATGATGCATCATGCATATGAAAAGTGGACTAAATACTTTTATCCTCCATGACGCCTCTATTCACCCTGTACGCATAGAAACAAACTCACAGTCTATAGGATCACGCCACAAGGCGTCATCCACTTAAATAAAAAAAAAAAAGAACGATTTAAAACACGTCTTTCTAAGGTAAGGGATATGTAAGAGATTAAGGTGATGTTTATTGCTTTGCATGTTTTTTCTTTTTAAGTTGAGGACAAAAAAAAAGTTCACATTAAATTATGAAATTTCACACTACTGTCGTGTCAATAGTTCCCAGTAGATGATTTTTTTTTTTTTTTTTAATTTTTTATTTGTTTTTTTTTCTTTTTTTTTAAAGAACCACTATGAAATCCAAATGGGGGTTTCATTCTCTGTAAAGATGTCAATCTGTGTGTCTGATGCTTTTTTTTGTGGCCCTCCTGGTCATAGCGAAGAGGACAAACCCGGCCGTCTTAAAGGAGAGGAGCCGCCTCAGTGACCCGAGCGCTCTCTGGACTCTCCTGCTGGTCTCTCCTCTTCTCCCCATTGCTTCTCCTTGACGTCTCTACAGACCCCACTGTGCATTATTTTAAAGACTTTGTGTCATGGAGAATCTCCTAACACTGTTGCTGCTATTTGTGGAGGTGTATTCGTGTGGGGGGAAAAAAAAAAAAGGAACGACTTGTTTTTTTTCTTTTGCCGTCAGGAGAAACCCGAACCGTCTGCACGGCCGATGCTGTGGAGAGGAAATGAAAAAATGGCCAGTGCCTCACCGACAAGAACCGTTAGCGCTCAGTTACGCTTTGACGTAATGATGATAATAATTAAAAAAAAAAACGTTAAGAGAACATATAACGGACATCGGACCCTGTGCCCTTATTTACCAGGAATGCCACTCCAGTCAACACTGGACACAGCACATGCTGGTTTTACTTTGTGATTTTATGACACACACACAGACTTCAGGACAGAACACATGTGCTACTTTTTTTTTGTTTGTTTGTTTGTTTTACTAGATTTAACGGGAAAAATCAGGAACATTCTGCCGAGCATTCTGTCTTACCTATTAATGAATGATTCTAACACAGATGAAATGTATTCACTTATCTGATTATTTCTGACCAAAGTTAAATAAATTTGAATTGTGTCTATCAGGATTATAACTGTTTATTTAAAAAAAAAAATGTAAGGGAAAATAAAACGACCACTATCTGATTTTCTCTGTTTAATGGTTGTACGTTGAGTTATGTTCACAATTTTCATTTTTAAAGTAGCAAATCATAAGTATAAAACCATGTCGATCCATATGCAGTCATATCAGAAATCAAAGAATTGCAGAGGACACAAAAGGCTAGCAAAGTTTAAATGTTAAAATTAAACTTAAAATCTTCCGCTTGCATATTTGCCCTTTGTAATGCTTACATGTTGCTTTGAAACCAAACCTTCTGGTTTTCCAAGATGCACACACACACAAGCAATGAGAGTATTTCAGGGTGAATTTAGTCCAAGACTCTCAAGCACCAGTTTGGACTGTCCCATATTGTTAACTTGCTTGCACAAAAGAAAAGTAGATTACCAATTCAACTGTACAACTTTTACACACTTTTTCTGTCATCATTATCAAAGTTGAACCTCTGAATCAAACCAACCTGTGGTTTCTTTTAATCAAGCCATAATCTGCCTTTAATTCCTGGAATTCCTTCAAGTTAAGGCACAAAGGGGGTGGGGGGCGGGGGAGAGAGAGAAAAACAGAGCATGTCTCTACTTGTCCCTTATCGGCACGTTGAACAGGCAAGACCTACGTAATATTGGATTGTCATATCTAACTTGAACTGACATTGGATTGTAATGCCTGACAAAGCATGGCTATCTGCTGGCCTTTCTATGTGGTCATTTATCAAAGTGAAAAACTGACATACTAAAGAGGAACCATGTCCAGCAAGAGGACATGAGGCAATTTCCTATCCATGCAGGCTCCCAGAAACGAGGCTGTCAGCAGAAAGAGGAACAGGCCTCATGGACCTTGGACGGGTCCCAGTTAATTGCTCTTCAGGCAGCAGGAGTACAGTCACCTTTGGCGGCTTTAAGTAGAGCAAGAAGCCGCCAGCCGTCTACCGATGCAGATCCTACGGAGACGGAAGTTAAAGATTAAAAAAGACAAAAAACGCTCAAGCATCAGCACTCTTCACAAAGTCGAATGAAAACGTAATTGCACTGTTATATATTTAGGTACAAATATGGTACAAATCGGCAGATTAAACAGGTCCACATCTTGATTGGTATCTTTGTGCTTTATAATGTTGCAACAGTTGCTCTGGGAGATGAGAACTGCGATTGTAAATTGATCGTGTTTGTTTGATGCTCTAATTTTGGCTATTCGTTGTAAGATCCTGCAATATATCTCCACCGATCAGAAAATCTGTGCTTTAGTGATGAATTGCTGTGGATGGCATGTGTGAGACTTACCCAATGCCAAACACAACCATGTGTGACACGAGCAGAGAGGGCAGAAGAATCTTGAGGATGTCGGGGGAGAAGACACCGTCTCTCTTCATCACGCTACTCCTCCTCATACTGAGCGTGCGGCAACGTTTGGGCCGTTTCAACACAAACTCTTTGGGCGGAACATTTTCCAGCCGACTGGACCAGTCCGAAATCCATTCAGCTTTCCTTTTCAGGAGAGACTCCAGTTCCCGTCTCTGCTCCAGGAAATCCTCTTCTGACTACAGTAAATAAACACACAGGAAATTCAGAGCTCAGGGCTCGTCATGTATCAAATGTCTCGGGGTGACTGATCCTAGATCAGCACTCTCGCTCAGACACAAGATCCATATAAACCCAGAGCTCTCCTCAGTACAGCTAACTTACAACCTTTTTCTCAACCTCGGCCTTGACAGTTTGTTTACTTTTTCTCTTGTTGTACACCCTGTACCTTCAGTCATTTCCATACTTACATATACCATATTAGCGCACAAAATAATGTTTATTGGGAGCTCTGTGATTTGCTTTTGTGACAGTCTTATGTAAACAACGCTTACAGGGCTATATAGTCTGGCATAATGTTTACCAGTAGCCAAGGAGTGATGCATTGCAACACAACTCTTGAGTTCAACTTTCCCATCGCTGTTTCTCATGCTGCACAGAGATGCCATAAAGCATACATTACCTGTGTGGTGCTGTGACCGTCGGAAGAGCCTCTAAATATAAGCAGGGGAGTGTGGGCCCTCGGAGGACTAAAAAAAAAAAAAAAAAAGAAAAGGCAACATTGTGAGTTGAGAAGAGAATCAGATGAAGAATATGGTTCGTTATGAGTGTTCTGCTCTGAACTCTCTCTTACAAATACATTGTCCACACACAAAAAAGAAAACTCTCACACTAGCACTCAAACCTGTCGCAGTGTGAGCTTCCTCGAGAGGGGCTGCTGGACTCATGCTGTGCATCCAACAGTAACCTCTCCAGGTCAGCGATGTGGCCGGGCTGGGGTCCATCTTGTCCGTGACTGCTGCCTGAGTCAAAATGCAGCTCCACCCAAGAACCTTTATAAATAGAAACCCTTTGTGATTGTCTTTTACTATTTATATATGTCTTGTTTACATTATTTTTGTAACACAGAATACACAACAGAACTTAATTCCCTAACAAGTTTATGAAAGATATAACTGAACACAGAGACAGTGGATTATTTTTCATTTCTTTGTTACTATACAGTGTTCTTGCAAAACAGGGAATTAATCATAATTATCAATATGCAAATTATTGAATGAACACCTACACTATAGTATGTGTGTTTTCACAAACTGCATGAATGCCTGTGGATTAGGCATTTTTAGCTATGTTTTCAACAGCATGTCAAACATAAGAAGTATTTCACTGTTTGTGCACTCGTGAACCCTTAATGTGTGACGCAATATAAAATAAGGCTAACTCTAGTAAGTCACGTCACTGTCCATGAAGTATGAGGTGTATATACATTTCATTTCATATATAAAGATACATATGAAGACGAGTTATCGAACGACACGCAACACCCAATCACTTCTGTGATTTGGATATAGCATTACGTGGCCCTCCGCCACTTGTACACGCTGCTAAACACGTAACCACCAAAGGCACTAACATATCACAGGACAATACGCTTAAAAATAGCATGTATTTTTGTTAAGCTGAGTTAACTCAAACGTATATTTTACTGATTAAAAATAGTTTGTCGAATGGGGCTATATACTTGTCCTAAATATATCAGTATAACTAGGTTATCAAATGGAATTATACTATATTAAGTACACGTGAACAACTAAACAAAATCCTAATATAGTCTAACCTTGTTGCAACAGTGTTGCAATACCAGAGGAAGCGACAGGCTCTTTCCCTATTGTTATATCTGAAGTTTCACTTACCTTGTAAGCTTTCGTCGGATGGTATTAGTGTATGCGCAGACATTGTGGATTTAACTTTTGCTGCAAACGTTTGATATATCAAAATAAATTATTCGAAAGATATGGTGCGCCGTTATCCACGACTTCGAAGAGAAGCTCATGAAAATACTACTTGCTACAGAGAGACAACGGAACGGAAAACATCGACTCACGATGACGAAATCTTTTGTTTACAAAAGGATCCTTTACTGTGATTGGTCAATTGCTCCATCTACAGTAGTTGTTGAAATGAAATGCGAAACCGTGGCTATTCTTCCTCACTTGTTGACAAATTGCTTAATAGTTTTACGGGGAAATATAAATAAATCTTCTAATATTCTCGATATTAAGAGGAATGTTTCGGTATCCTCTCTGTGGTTAAGAGTCTGGTTAATTGCGTCGGTGTCCACTAAGCCAAACTGACAAACGAGAGTTGAGTTCTGCACCGAGGTCACAACAACTGTCTCGTGAGTTCAAAATTGTTGAACTCAGCTATTGGTGACAAATGTGATGTTTTACTCATTAAATGAGCATATCCCACTGAATGTTGCAAAATATTTCTTGAGTATATGTGTTGCACTAAAACATACAAACTAACCTGCTGTTGAGTATTCTCAACCTTGCTCAGTTTGGTTGTAATTCACTCTTTAGTCTGCAAGCGGCAGTACATTGTCATACATTGATATACTGCAGGCTTTCACCACCCATGCTCTGTTTAAAGATGAGGCGGCTTGTCGTCAATTAATTATTTTCAGTTGACCATTTCATTTTTTTTCTTTCTTTTTTAGATTTTATCAGCAAAGAACAGTGAAATCAAACCAGAGCTTTTGGAGGGTATCTCCCTGATTCCATTATTATAATATTTTAACACTTTTACACACAGCAATTTTATCAGTCATGACAACAATGCGGTAATTTGTGTGTGTATGTGTGTGTGTGTGTGTAAAACTCTTCATACTGAGTTTAACCACTCCCTGTCAAGGGCTCTGTTGTTCTCCAATGTGGTGTTAAAATCCAGAATGAATCTGTCAGCAGCACTGCTGAAGAAGAGTAGTACAACTGATATCTGACCTAGTCTAACCCCCAAATCGTATCACCGCAAGAACAGACAGACAGCCATGTGTGGCTGAGTGATAGCACTTGAATGAGGACAGATTTAATATTCTTCTTTGTCGGAACAGGATTTCTCAGGTTTAGCAGCCAAACTGTGTCGAAAGTCTCTGCAATGTGTCCAAGACATCAAGGTGCACTAGGCAGTGATTTTTGCCCAAAAGCAATTTGAATCACAGTAATGCGTATGAATTAAGTTGTATCTTAATCCACTTAAACAGAAATAACAGCATATGTGATAATTATTCATAAAAACGACATCAAGTGACATATGAAAGCTGTGTTTTGCAGACTGCATCCTACACTTTTTACCAAAGTTATCACAAAAACTCTAGATTTCTCAGTATAGCATATTAATTATGAGTATTACTTTTTGGCTATATTTGAGTGTGTATGGCAGAGTTCATATTATCTCATTTGTGTTGACTTAAAAACAGAGGTAATGATTTAATTGATATTATTGATATTCATGCTTAATGCTCATGGATTAGCTTTGAGTTTACAAAACTGGGAAATTAGTAACAACATGTGCACCACATTTCAGTTTGTGCCAACACTGCACCAACTTTCTGTGCTAAAGGCAGATAAATTAGTGCTGTTATATTTCCATGTTAAGGTACTGATCTACTCATCTCTGCAATTTAGGAAATTAAAATATTATTGACAATCTCTGTTTATCCGTCTACATAGCCACTTTCTTTGATTGCTCTCCTTCTGTCTCTCTCGCTCTCTCTCTCTCTCTCTCTCTCTCTCTCCACACCCCCCCCCCTTTTCTCCCCAGTTCTCCGAGTTCTCCATTCCGCCCTCTCTGTAATAGAAGTGGAGTTGGTTCGGTGTTGCACACGTACAGATGATAAAAGATTTGAGATGCTCTCCACACCCTTGATGGAGGAGGAAGTTTTTGTCGCACTGCAGCAGAATCTTAGCCTCCGTCACAGTGGGAATCACCATGTCGATATGATATGATATTTTAAAAGCAAATCAAATTCCCATGTTCATGATTAAACAAATCAAGTTCCCATGTTCATGAGAAATTGTGTTTTACACACCACTGATTTTTAACTTTGTACCAAATCCCAGATGGCCACCACAGGTGAAATAAATACAATATAAGAGGAATTGTTCACAATGGGCCATTTGGAAAGCTACATTTTTAGAAAGTCACCACACTCCAGGGTTTTAATTACAGGGGGGGTCTGACCCCCCTAATTAAGACTTGAATCCCCCCAAAAGAGGTAAAAACAACAGTTCGGGGGGTTGAAACATTTATATATCCTATGCCATATAGCCCTGGAGAAAAAGTTGACCCACCCCCCCCACCCCCCGATTGTCATTGTATAATTCGCACTCTGCCAGACTCCACTAAAAATCATTTATACCTCACAGCATTTGGGCTGTGTGTAGTATACCAAGTCACTATACTGTACTTATGTCATTTTTGTGGTAATTGCTAGGAGGTAAGAGAGTCGGCCTGCTAATTTAAGGAATGTGAATCTGATTCCTACAAAAGAAGTTAAAGTCATCTCTGTATACTGTGGACTAATTCTTTAAGCCTTCTCACTCACAATACAGGAGTGAGCTGCTTAACCCCAAGATCACTCCAGAACCTCTGACACCGAATAATTTCTAAGTCTCACTGGATAAGACTTTAGCAGGTTTATTTGCATAATTTGCATGAGCTTACTAAGTAAAGTAAGCCAATACATGTAAATGATTCTGATAGTGGACACTAGTTACTGATTGTGCAGAGACTGGAAGGATGTGAGAGTGCTGGATAAAGACAAAAATACATAGTGAAATACAGATATTAAAGTTTTACTGTACTGTAGAGCTGTGGTAATATGATACTATAACAATTACCATGTGAATTAGATTAAGAAAAAAAAAATCTTATTTTTAAAAATAAAAATCACTAGGAGATAGATTAATTGTTAATATGATGTTCTCTGACCCATCAGTGATGCACTACTGTACTGTATTTTTGTTTGAAAGTAAGATTAATTCTTATTCATCCTGCTGGAAAAGTCTTGGCTTTTAGTAACATTGGCAGGTGACTAAGTAATAGTGGAATATCTTTTGTCACATTATGAATCATGCATAAAATCATTTTCTCAAACTGATTATTTCTTTAATTAATATAAACCACTGGAAGCAAAGATCAAGTGCTAAACTGGAAAATTACAACAATTTTCCTCTTCTAGAAAATGTAATGAAGTCATTATGCAACCAAAGCCACCCAATTGTATTAGGTTTGACTCAGTATGGTTCAACAGTAGGTGACTTTTACTATAAAGGTTATTGGAGATTAAGAGATTTATCATAGAATGCTGTAATCTTACAGGCATGAAATACTTTAATTTATCAACATCTGAGAGATTATCTGTTTTTTTTCTTTTTTAGCAAAACAACCTTTTAATATTGCCAAGGAGAGCAGAAGCAGGTCTCAATATGAACAATGCAAATATCAAATTTAATTGAGGAAAAAACTGGTCTGCAGGGCTTCAGGTGACTTAAACTAACGTATATCTAACTGGCAGATTATGTGAATTTTGAAAGAGATAGGTTGTGGTAGAAAGCAGTCTTTTGTGGTAGCATAATGGTCATAGAGTATTGACTTTTAGGGTGGAGATGTTAAAGTAAAGCATTGTGTTTTTCTGGATGATGTAGAAAAGCGGGATCTTTGGGACAGGATACGTTATAGACAGTTTTAAGTGGAATTTTAGCAGTGTGATTTGGAATGCATATGTGGTAGAAATTGGATCACTTGGGGATTGATACAGTGTAATGAAGCAGTCTGTTTTTTGAATGGAAGTGTTGAAGTAAACAGCGTGTTTTGGAGTAGAGGTGTTGTAATAAAGGAGAGAGTTTTGGAGTAGAGGTGTTGTAATAAAGGAGAGAGTTTTGGAGTAGAGGTGTTGCAGTAAAAGAGTGTGTTGTGGAGTGGAGATGTTTTAGTAAAAGTGTGTGTTGTGGAGTGGAGATGTTTTAGTAAAAGAGTGTGTTGTGGAGTGGAGATGTTTTAGTAAAAGAGTGTGTTGTGGAGTGGAGATGTTTTAGTAAAGGAGTGTGTTGTGGAGTAGATGTGTTGTAGTAAAGGAGTGTGTTGTGGAGTGGAGATGTTTTAGTAAAGGAGCGTGTTGTGGAGTGGAGATGTTTTAGTAAAAGAGTGTGTTGTAGTAAAAGAGTGTGTTGTGGAGTGGAGATGTTTTAGTAAAGGAGTGTGTTGTAGTAAAAGAGTGTGTTGTGGAGTGGAGATGTTTTAGTAAAGGAGCGTGTTATGGAGTGGAGATGTTTTAGTAAAGGAGCGTGTTGTGGAGTGGAGATGTTTTAGTAAAGGAGTGTGTTGTGGAGTGGAGATGTTTTAGTAAAGGAGCGTGTTGTGGAGTGGAGATGTTTTAGTAAAGGAGTGTGTTGTAGTAAAAGAGTGTGTTGTGGAGTGGAGATGTTTTAGTAAAGGAGTGTGTTGTGGAGTGGAGATATTTTAGTAAAGGAGTGTGTTGTAGTAAAAGAGTGTGTTGTGGAGATGTTTTAGTAAAGGAGTGTGTTGTAGTAAAGGAGTGTGTTGTGGAGTGGAGATGTTTTAGTAAAGGAGTGTGTTGTGGAGTGGAGATGTTTTAGTAAAGGAGTGTGTTGTAGTAAAAGAGTGTGTTGTGGAGTGGAGATGTTTTAGTAAAGGAGCGTGTTGTGGAGTGGAGATGTTTTAGTAAAGGAGCGTGTTGTGGAGTGGAGATGTTTCAGTAAAGGAGTGTGTTGTGGAGTGGAGATGTTTTAGTAAAGGAGCGTGTTGTGGAGTGGAGATGTTTTAGTAAAGGAGCGTGTTGTGGAGTGGAGATGTTTTAGTAAAGGAGTGTGTTGTGGAGTGGAGATGTTTTAGTAAAGGAGTGTGTTGTGGAGTAGATGTGTTGTAGTAAAGGAGTGTGTTGTGGAGTGGAGATGTTTTAGTAAAGGAGCGTGTTGTGGAGTGGAGATGTTTTAGTAAAAGAGTGTGTTGTAGTAAAAGAGTGTGTTGTGGAGTGGAGATGTTTTAGTAAAGGAGTGTGTTGTAGTAAAAGAGTGTGTTGTGGAGTGGAGATGTTTTAGTAAAGGAGCGTGTTATGGAGTGGAGATGTTTTAGTAAAGGAGCGTGTTGTGGAGTGGAGATGTTTTAGTAAAGGAGTGTGTTGTGGAGTGGAGATGTTTTAGTAAAGGAGCGTGTTGTGGAGTGGAGATGTTTTAGTAAAGGAGTGTGTTGTAGTAAAAGAGTGTGTTGTGGAGTGGAGATGTTTTAGTAAAGGAGTGTGTTGTGGAGTGGAGATATTTTAGTAAAGGAGTGTGTTGTAGTAAAAGAGTGTGTTGTGGAGATGTTTTAGTAAAGGAGTGTGTTGTAGTAAAGGAGTGTGTTGTGGAGTGGAGATGTTTTAGTAAAGGAGTGTGTTGTGGAGTGGAGATGTTTTAGTAAAGGAGTGTGTTGTAGTAAAAGAGTGTGTTGTGGAGTGGAGATGTTTTGGTAAAGGAGCGTGTTGTGGAGTGGAGATGTTTTAGTAAAGGAGCGTGTTGTGGAGTGGAGATGTTTCAGTAAAGGAGTGTGTTGTGGAGTGGAGATGTTTTAGTAAAGGAGCGTGTTGTGGAGTGGGGATGTTTTAGTAAAGGAGCGTGTTGTGGAGTGGAGATGTTTTAGTAAAGGAGTGTGTTGTGGAGTGGAGATGTTTTAGTAAAGGAGTGTGTTGTAGTAAAGGAGTGTGTTGTGGAGTGGAGATGTTTTAGTAAAGGAGCGTGTTGTGGAGTGGAGATGTTTTAGTAAAGGAGTGTGTTGTAGTAAAAGAGTGTGTTGTTGAGTGGAGATGTTTTAGTAAAGGAGTGTGTTGTGGAGTGGAGATGTTTTAGTAAAGGAGTGTGTTGTAGTAAAAGAGTGTGTTGTGGAGATGTTTTAGTAAAGGAGTGTGTTGTAGTAAAGGAGTGTGTTGTGGAGTGGAGATGTTTTAGTAAAGGAGTGTGTTGTGGAGTGGAGATGTTTTAGTAAAGGAGTGTGTTGTAGTAAAAGAGTGTGTTGTGGAGATGTTTTAGTAAAGGAGTGTGTTGTAGTAAAGGAGTGTGTTGTGGAGTGGAGATGTTTTAGTAAAGGAGTGTGTTGTGGAGTGGAGATGTTTTAGTAAAGGAGTGTGTTGTAGTAAAAGAGTGTGCCGTGGAGTGGAGATGTTTTAGTAAAGGAGTGCGTTGTGGAGTGGAGATGTTTAGTAAAGGAGTGTGTTGTAGTAAAAGGGTGTGTAGTAAAATGTTGCAGGAAAAGAGTGTGTTTTGGGGGGGAGATATTGCAGGCTTGTTCGTGACGAGTGAATTGCTTTGGGAATGATATTTTGGAGGATTGCTTTTTTGGACGTGCTGTTGTTTAGAAGTATGTTTTTTGGGGTTGTGTAGTGGAGTGGTATGTTTTGCGGTGAAGATACTGTGGTAGAGCTCTCTGTTTTGATGTTGAGGCACTGTACAAGAACACATTGTTTTTTAGGTGCAGTGTAGACAAGCATTTCTCTGAGGTGACGCTGTGAAAACTCCATAGAAATGAATTATTTGTATTAAGAAGATACCGCAGTGTGGCTCAAAAAGTTTGTTCAAATTTGCTCAAATGAAATGCAAAGTGAAACGAAATTAAGTAAGTCTTTGAGTGTGTGTGTGTGTGTGTGTGTCTCATTCATTACTGAGTCGGACAACTTCTGCTTCTTAGTTCAGCTATCAAATATCAAAACAACGGGATACTGTTGACTGCCATTTGTTGATTATTTTATTGCAAAGGGAGAGACAGCTGGTGAGATGTTATGTCTTACACATAAACACATGCAATAGTGTGAGGTGTGATACCAGTCTCAGAGTATTAATGTCATTCATGGAACACATATGATAAAGGTCCCCTTGACCTTATTGAAAAGAAACTGTGCACATAATGTTTCTCCCATGGGTTGCAAACCATTGATGTGAACTGTATTCCCTCTGTTCTTGTTTGTTTTATCTATTGTCAGGTGTCAGACTCTGCGGGCAAAACCTGGCAGACACCTCTCTCCACAGAGGCCCCAGCTGAAAGCCCCTGGATACAAATACGTTTATATTCTGTTGAGAATGCTTGAAAAACAATAGACAGATAGCTAGTCACTACACTCAGTCTGGTTATCTCCATGGTAACCACTGTCTGCAGTTGAAGATCGTCACAAGAGTTACTTTCAAACTTTATTGGCCTTGGCATATGCAAATCAGAGAGAGGGATGATAATGGTTAAACACCAAAAAAGATCATTTTTGAAGCCGTAAAGTAGCGGGTACATGTTCAGCGTACGTTTGTGTGACACAGAGAGAGGGAGAGAGAGAGGGAGAGAGAGAAGGTGAGAGAGAGGGAGAGAGAGAGGGAGAGAGAGAAGGTGAGAGAGAGGGAGAGAGAGAGACTAGTACAATTCAGCTGAATAATAATAATCGATTTGGGAAGCTCTAGAGTGGAATGGCAGCGTTATCAGATCTGTCATCTCTTGTGCTGAGCATATTTCCACAGAAGATAACAGCCTCTGACAGAGAATCTTTCTGAAATTAATCCAGAGTAAACTGTTAATGAATCATTTCAGAACTGTTCAGCAAACACACAGGAATGAGATAGGCATTCAGCTATGGCTTTGTCAGTAATTTGGTTCTGGTACATTCTGCATTCTTATATGCTACATTGACTCAGAAACATTCTTAACATCATACTGGGCAGTGGAATAAAGGGATCTGAGACTTTAGATAGTCATGATGACTGTGATATATGGTACTATCAGTGAATCAGGTTTTCAGATTTTGTCTGTACTGTACTTTCCCCATGCACATTTACTCTGAGCAATAGTGTAATGTTTTCTCTTGATCTTGGGCTGATAAGAAGCCAAATGTTGGTTCATATATTCAACAAAGACATCTTTTCCCTTTCATTTTATTGTGCTGAATTTAGTTCTGTGTGATAAATAATGCTTATGAGAAATTATAACAGTTACCAAAATTTGTATAATGAGTTATCATAACTCTGTGATTCATAGCCCTCTCCACAGATATTTCACATAAAGGTTTTGATTGTCTGTCCCGTTAGTATTTAGAACTGAATTCAGTTCAGTTCCTTCCATTGCACATCACTGGTGTGAATATTGGGGTGTCTATTTTTGTGTAATTAGTTTGCTTGTGTGAAAAAAAGTGATCATCTGTAATGAAACCATGGTGACTCATCCCAGCTATGATGCTGATACTGCTACTATTTCCTATTTATGAAAATTTATTTCATTTTCCAAAACATGTTATTTAAAAATACATTTATCCATTATTTATCAAGCCCAAAGCTAAAAAAAACCCCTCTTCTTCACCCTGGTTCTAAAATAAAAATTGTGAAGGAACTTATGCAAAGAAATAGTTGTATACAAAAGCCTCTGGGCGAATAATCAAATTATTCTAGCATGTTCAAAGGAAGAAAGTCTGCCTTGTAGTTTGAAGTTATAAACTTTTTTCACTGAACATTGCAGAGGCTACATGTCTGTTTCTATCAGTTTGAAGACTTCTTTGAGGAGAGAACTTGACACTTCCACATCCATTTGGGAATTCAACTGTGTGTTTAAGAAAAATGTTAATTGGGATATTTGTAAAATATGCTAATCGTGATAACTGCAGTTCTTTTTTTGAAACGGGTGGAAGAGTGAGATGGGAGGTCATAGAGGCCATCGTCTGTCTTTCAGTGATGGAGAATGAAATATTTACATAAGGTAGAGGTGAATTCATCCATATTCAGAAACGGGTCTCAAGCGAATAACTCTCTCTCATATTTTGGTCCATAAATTTGATTTTTTTTTTTTTTACAGAAATAAGTTACACATTCTAAACTCAGTAATCAAACCTCAGACAGTCAAAAATATTTACTAGCAAAGGTGTTATCTGTAAGCAGCACTACGTAATGATGTGTAGAAATATTAAATAATCATTTTTAACCTTCCCTCTGTCAGTCGAAAATGTTTAACTGTTAGAATTTCCTTTGATCCAACAGAGCCTTTGTGATGCTATAGCAACAAAAAGTCACAGATAAAATTGATTTTCTTATATTTCTCTTGCTCTCACCAGAAACCCTGAAATTTAGCTGAACTTATCTATTAAGGTGCCATTTTTCATATTTAGATCTTGCTGCCATCATTTTATTGTGCATAAAGTGATTTAATGGCCATTAAAACATCCAGAATATTTTAATCATTCATACCGGGGCCTCTGACCATAAAAAATGTAATATTGGTCAAACCTCTGGACTTGTGGAATTTTATATTATCTTTTTTAATGTGCACAATGCATAATTAATAAACTGAAACTGGCTATGAATGTCTCACTCTAAAGCCTTGTAACTCTTTAAGAACTGAGACATTGTACAAAAAAACATATTCATTGGTTAATGTCTTCTGCTACTTAGTGACAATAAAGCTTAAATAGACATATTTGGTCTATAAATTCTACCTCCACAGTAATGAACTGACCGGAGGTGTCTTTTTTAATGTTTCTGTACATTTTTAAAAGAGTACCTTTACGGTGTATACTAGTGGATAAGAGAAGCAATGATATACATTCAATGATAATACAGTTATGCAGTCCATGTAACATTACAGCACTTCCCAAGATTTACTTGGTGATTTCTCTACTTGTTTTGATCTTTGTGCAGTTGAAAGTTGTTTTTTGTTTGTTTGTTTTGTTCTGAAGCATATCCATTGTGTATAAATCTGAGGGGAGTCATCTCAGTCTGAGAGGTACAAACAAATTGGTCTTATTCTTTGGCAGGTCTCCACTTATTTAAACATAAATATTCCATTATTTTACCACAAAGTCTCTCTCCCTCTCTCTCTCTCTCTGTCACAAACACACACACACACACACACACACACACACACACACACACACACACACACACACCACGCACACACACATACAAATTCTGATCTTGATGAAGTTAAATTAGTCATTTGGGTTACCAGGCACATAAAAATATTGAGTATTGGATCAGTGGATCGTGTCCAAGTTTTTAAGGAGTATATATTATACTGAAAATGTCACGGTTTACTAATAAATTAGTAATTCACAAACCAGTAACGGACAAGTGGATGTTATATGAACTGTTTTGTGTTATGTGAATTGTGTATTGTGCACACTGTTTTATATGATGTGTGCATTGATTGATGCATACATGGGCACATGTGTGTTTGCTACAGAGATAGAGAGAGATGGAGAGGGAAAGAGGGGAACAGATTTTTCATCGTGGAAAGGGGTTTTTTATTGTGAAGTTAGAGAAAAATGAAGAGAAGAATCTGTTGTGAGCGGAGTGGGGGGGGAGAATGGGGTTGTGTTAAATTGAGGTAGATCAATACTGTGGACATGGCAGGCAGCTAAGAGAGAATTATAGCTGACTGTGAGTTGGTGAAATTACCTTGGTTGAGTGTGTGTCTCTGCGAGCAGGTCTGAGAGAACACAAGTCTTAGAAGAGCAGACAGCCAGAAAAGTCTTAACGCTTCAGCTGATTTGATTAGTAGAAATGAAACTTTTCATTTAGCCAAACCTACAGATGATGAAAAAACACAGCATCAGAGTATCGTCAGCTTCTAATTTCACAGAGTATCATACATCATCGACCATTACCTAATGCTCATTTTCCTCAGTGTTTGGCTTTAATAGTTATTTACTGTGTGTTTGTGCTCTGTCTCTCTCCTTGAGGAAAGTCTTAAGCACAATCATTTAGAATTTCTTCATGGTGACGTCAAGAGCTGAACTGCTCACGACAATCACAAGGAGAATAATTCTGTGCAGAAACATCTGGTGGGAAAAAATCTGATAATCCAGGTCCTTAAACATCAGTCAAACTCTTGACTGATGACTGATCTCCAACAAATGAGACAGATGATTCAACACAAACATCATCTAAGCATCAAAGTTACTTCAAAGTGTTTAATCGGCTTTTAATTGCTAATTTTATGAAAACGATAACACACTCTGCGTGAGTCATAGCCCTTTCCTACTCTCTTCTCTTTCTCTCTCTCCCTCTCTCTCTGTCTCTTGCTTCCTCTCTTACACTCTCTCTCTCTCTCTCTCTCTCTCTCTCTATCTCTCCCCTTTTTCCTCTCTCACCCACTCCATCTTCACCCCATTACTTATTGCATAGTTTTGAAAAGCACTTTCATTCAGCATCAGTCAAAGTCGTGCCTCTGGGAATACACTGGAGTGCATTAGGAATACATATTCTGGAATGGAACGTGCACTCACAAGCATCACACACATGCACACACATACACACCAGCTCACAGTCCAACAGTCGCCCTGTTTCTTCCCGCTTACGTGACAGTCAGTAACCTTCAGGGCAGCTGAGTATACTTTACATGGGGACTGTTTAATTTAGAGCTTTAACCTCTGTCCACTTTCCATTTTAAAATGCCAAATTCTGCACAAAGCAGAATGCTCATTCTCTGCACATTCTATGTCTCTAATACTCACTGACAGAGTACCCGCCAGTACAATGTCTTTCTTTCGACATCTGTAGTAGCCATGCAATGTTATATGTTATAAGTTAAAGAAATTATTTACCTGTCTGCAGTTTTTTTTTCTCTCTCGTGCTTTTGTCTTCCACATGATGTCAGTTTGATTTGTGTTAATTGCCAATCAATCAGAAGATGATATTCTTTTTCATTTCAAAATCTTCCATCTGTGAATTATATCTTGATGTTAGGAGAAATCCTGGTGACACTGGATGGCCCTCTAGAATACTTCACAGTATAGTGAGGACGATTCTGAGTTTCAAAAGGTCTGTTCAAAAAGTCTTTGTTTAAGGGCTATTAATTTAGCTTTAACATGCAGTGTGGTGTACACTTAACCACTGGTAAATCAACATCTCTTAAAACAAATGAGATACATATGTATATCTAAGCTCAAAATCCCTGTTCTACAGGGTTTTATTTAAGCCTTATCTACGTCAATCCCAGATATGTTGAATTATGCAGAAATATATTACACCATAAGAGCTGCCTTTGAACAACTGAATGGTCCCCTCTGATATTCTCATAAACTTTAATGAAGGGAGGGAGTCATAGCACTTATATCCAACTGACTAATTCTTACAAGGAACAAGGCAATGTGCAAGATGAGCTGTATTATAACTGGCAATTCTGATAATGCCTTAGATCAGCATACACATTGGTCATGTTCATCCTTCAAACTATCTTCAGATTATATAAAAGACTGTGAAATCCATTCTGTCGGGTAGTCAAGCAAAAGCACAATATGTTCTACATGTTAACTGATTTATTTCCATTCAAAACAATATACGAGCTGAAAGTGACAAAAAGACTTATGGCTCACTTCTGGACATAAATAAAAAAATCATAAATTTGTCTGCTGCTTCCCCTATTCCACACTGTGAAATAATCCCTGAAATTCATAGTAGCCCGTAGTGGTTAAAGTTCACTGAGATGTGGCCAGTTCATGTTTAGTGAGATGTGTGGTAGGTTTGTTCATTTTCATTCCACAACACACACATGCATTCATTATCTATCTCTGCAGAAGCATACACTTTGTACAGATGTCTTTCTGAATCTTCCCGGTTGGTATGATCTCAAGGGCTTTCGACAGGAGAAAACACAGCAGATCTTTTCTATTCAAAAGTTCCAGCTTTTCAAACTTTCATATTTATATTGCCTTCGCAGCCTCTCAAGCATACAAATATAATTTACGTCATGGTACCATATGTGTAATTTTTAAATTTTTAATTTTTTTCACACTAAATTATTTATACACATCCATATACACATATGAGTTCCCATCTCACCCTATTTTTTTCCTGTGGATGATATCTTCCTCAGATTTGGGAATGTGTGAGGTTCAGCACAACATTGTTTCCTCTTCCTAGGATTGCAGTTGTCTGCACTGCTCTCGTTCCTATTGTCATGTTGGAGCTACTCTTCCAGCTGAAAGGTCACAGCCCAGAGAGCTCCTGTTGCCATTGAGAATTCCTTGGTTTCCACCTTCCATGTTGTCTCTAGTTCCTCCTTTATTCCCTGGTAATCCTCCAGTTTCTCATGTTCCCTCTTCATGATGTTGCCTTTGTTTAAGATTGCCACTGCTATCACTACTGCTATTTTCTGTTCCTTACCTATTATGACTATATCTTGTTGGCTAACCATTACTTGTTTATCTGGATGTCCCATAGGACTTTAGCTCTGTGGTTTTCCACTACTCTCAGAGGTGCCTCCCATCTGGACTTGGGAGTGTCCAACCCATTCCTTGCAGATGTGCCTGTGTACAATCCCTGCCACTTAGCAGTGCCTCTCAGTGTAGGTGTTGTTGCCTGTGTCTTGTAGCCCACTACAAAGTGTTGGATGGACTTTGCATAGGCTGTACCTTGGGTCTTCTCTGATATGGTACACCTCGTGTTTCTGTTGATCTTTCCATAGACCAATGTTTCCGCTGATTTGGTACTGAGTGCTTGTTTTAGGTGCTGTCCTTCAGTCCTGCCTTTTTCCAGTCATTGGTAGGATTTCCCTATGTCAGTCATCTCAACTCTCTGTCAGTGGTACCTTCCATGGAAGGAACTGTCGTTCTACCTCTTCTGTTTCCACATTATCCAAATCTCCTATCTGTCAATCAGCTCATCCCTGGAGGCCATTGCTTGGTTCCAAATGTGGCGTTTCATGTCTCAATCTGAAAAGTGGTCTTGACACTTTCTAGGCCCCTCCCTCTTTCCCTCTGACTATTGTACAGTCTCTGGGTGTTGGATTTTGGGTGTTGTGACATGTGATTTTATATGTTAATTGATTTTTGAAAAATATATTTGCTGAAAGCCTTATGAATACACCAAAATGGTCCCCCTAATAATTTGTTGTTGAAAATTGTGTTTTACTTGTTTTTGCTTTTTGGGTTGGGATATTTTCAGATCATGATGCTGTCTTCAGAGTATTCAGATCTAGAAAAAGTATCATGTAAAGTGGCAGTCCTTCCATCTGTACTCCAGTAGTCATTATGAACATTACCACTGGACAGTTTTCCATTTGCATTTTGTAGCATGATAACATGAAATGGCAGGTCTCCTGTTTCGTAACTGCATAAGAAGTCATCCTTATGCCAAAAGATGTGCTACCTGAAGTAATACAAGCATTAAAAAGACAGGAAATGTGCTGAAAGTGCTGTTTACATAATGGACATAATTCAGCTTTTTAGCATTTTGTTGTTTAATGAAGAAAACTGGTTTACAGCTCTAACGGAATATGAACCTGAGTTTTACACATTTCTTAAAGAAATGAGCTCATTTTGGGGGTGGATGTGGGGGTGGGGGGGGGGGGGGTGGTGGGTGACAAATTTGACTGGCTACTGATTAACCAGACTGTTCTTACTTGGCTGACAACACACTCCAAGCAACAGATATTTAGATTAATCATTAATGTTTCTCCAACATGTTTAATGAGGCTTTTCATTTCTTTGCAAGCGAGTTTCAAGGTTCGCTTTCCTTCATGTACTGTAAATGCTCTCATAAATTCAATGTCACACTGACACACTGAGTCCATTAAAGTACAGCCGTGATAGGCTTATTTCTGAAGTTTGATTAAAGTGATGAACAGTTGAGCTCAACGAGTGCGAGAGGCTCTGTGCATTTCCCTCAGGCTTCATCTAGGATTCTTCTGTCACACTTGAGCAGCTTTGAATTGGAAAGAAGAACTTCTTTCTTTCCTTTTATTTATTTTTTTTTCACCTCCCATCAATCTGTTTCGGAACAAGTTTTAGTCCGTCAAAAACACTGTGTTGTACAAAGTATTCAAATTCAATTTAGAAGAAATTCAGCCCTTCTGGAAGCGGTTTCCTGTGCAAATAGACATAAATGAACATCAAGATGTTAAAGGGAATATATCCAAAACTTGTGGTCTCTGCTGTGACAATGTAGCAAGCATAAAAAAAGCTCATTTTGACATATTTGAAACCAAGAGAACCTTACTCCTTGTGGATCAGAAAGAAAGAAACAAACATGGAAAGAGAGAGAGAGAGAGAGAGAGAGCGAGAGAGAGTCAGAGAAGACATAATAAATGTGCATTATAATGAACAGGTAAACCTGAACCTGAATATAGCCCCCAGACCTGGAATGAACTTCTGTCAATTCACTGAAAAAAATATAATTTCAAAAATCAGAATATAGCCCATCTCAAACAGTTCATACACTGTGAACTGCTTTAGCAGTCAAATGACTCACAGGGAAAGACTGTGATTGTCAATCATTTTTCTATTCTTCCCATCCCTGTTGTCTCTTCTTCACTACAAACTGACTGATCTATCTATCTATCTATCTATCTATCTATCTATCTATCTATCTATCTATCTATCTATCTATCTATCTATCTATCTATCTATCTATCTATCCTAATGCCTGTGTCTCACACTGATCTAGAAGAAATTGTACTATTCTATTAGTTCTTGACTTAAGTTATCTTCTCTCTGTCTGTCTCACACTTTCCCTTACTCTCTGTGTCCTCAGAAACCTTTTCTATTGCAAGACCCTTCATTCAAGCATTCCCACGAGTCAGCTAACTTCTTCTCTTTCTGGAAATTGCAAGATCTTTATGTGGTTTCCTCTCTCTATTTACAGTTACGCTATGCATAGCAGTCCATGGGGTGTTTTCTGTTTGTTTGTGTGTGTGTATGTGTGTGTGTGTGTTTATTTATGTGAGTGTGTGTACATGTCTGTATGTATGTACAAGTGTAAGGGATTGTGGGGGCACTTAATAAGTACAATGAGGATAGAAGCTTTGTTTGTGTGTGTGTGTGTGTGTGTGTGTGTGTGTGTGTGTGTGTGTGCGCGCGCGTTCGTACGTATGAGTGTAATGCCTCAGTTTACATGAGAACTGTTCTGTCCCTAAGTCGTGGGAATTCCAGCCTTAGGAAACTTATACAGCAGACTCCCTTTTGTGTGCTGATGTCAGATTTATAAATTATGACTCAGCTAGAGCCCTCTCAAAATGGGAAATAAATCACTGAGCACAGTCCTGCAGTGAGAGAACTTAAATCTACCAGCGGAGGCCAATGGACACAAGACTATTTATACCACACTTTAAGATCTCAACAAATAAACCTCACGTTGTGCTTTACTGTAGGTCTACACACTATGCATCACCTGAAGCCCTCTCCATTCTGTTCTCTGCTGTATTCCAAGTGTGTGAGATCTGCCACGGTTTACTACAGTACGTTTTTCTTATTTTCAGTTTTCTCTATACAGGCTGCTAGTATCCTGTCAATTTTGAATATTTGTCTATTAAGTCATGAAGAGTTGGTCATAGCTCATAACATTTGTCAGTGTTACAGAAGCATTAGGTGAGAGGTCATTGAATTACCATAGCGTTATTCTGTAGTTTTCGTAATTAGCTGGTCACTTCTGGAAATTGAAATTGATTTGCATATATTTGCATATTACCCCTCCTGGTGCTTGTTAGATGCTGAACTTAAATATGGTGTCGAACTGTAATATATGCATGGGCATCCAAGCGGAACGCGAGTTTTTGTACTGAATTTGTTTGTTTTTTTCCCAGTGAGACACTCAGACATAGGGTGTGAAAAATACAGATGATTCCTGTTCTGTTTCAGCCCATATGGGTTGAACAGTATTAAACATCTGCCTAAAACGAGCAAATTGATCTCTGCTCTCTCTCTCTCTCTCTCTCTCTCTCTCTCTGTCACACACACACACACACACACACACATACACACACACTCTATCTCTCTCTCTCTCTCTCTCACACACACTCTTACTCACTTCTATTCACTTTGATGGGCTACAAGTGTTCACATCAAAAAGAGTAAAGTGATTCCTTAACTGTAAATGGCTTTCTGCTGAGAAGTGAATGAAAAGATTAGGATAGTCTGATCCTACCAGATTGATCTCATTTCTCTTAACACTCTCTTCCTAAATGTACAACGCATCACAGGAATTATATCACAGTGTATGGATCAGTGCATCTGTCTGAGTGTTAAAATGGGTTGATGGTCTACCTGGATTGAAGCTGAAACCTTAGTCTCTAGACAAAACCCTAATGGATTATTATTACTAAAGCTAATTGCCTCCTTCATGAATTCAGATCGTGTGCTAGCTCTTCTAGGTACAATAAACAGTTCTAGCCTGTGTCTGCTAGTCATGTCTGTGGAGTAAAATGAAAAGTTGTTATGATGCATAGAGGATAATATCCATAAAAAAGTTGCAAGATGTGTATGCGGGTGTGTGCACACGTGTTCACATTCGCATGCATGTGTGAGCATGCACATGTGCATACGTGCAGGTGCAACAGTCTGCTTTGAAGTATGAATTATAAATTATGAATTATGGTTCCTGTGTTTAAAAGGTTTAAACTTCACCCAAACATGGAGAGAGAGAGAGAGAGAGAGAGAGAGAGAGAGAGAGAGAGAGAGAGGGGGAGAGAAAGAAAGAAAGAAAGAAAGAATGAATGAAAGAAAGAAAGAAAGAAAGAAAGAAAGAAAGAAAGAAAGAAAGAAAGAAAGAAAGAAAGAAAGAAAGAAAGAAAGAAAAGAATTGGCATTAATGTATCTAAAAAAAAATCAATAGATCTGATAATTGTTCACGTTTATCTTAATTTTGTTTTCATTTATATTTTATTCTGTTCTTTTATTTATTCACTTTCATTGCTCTCTTGTCATAAATACTTGTGTCAGTTCATAACACACGCACAAACTAGGACCTTTGCTTCACAAACAATCAGTCAGTTACGTCATATAGAACTTGAAGGAACCCACATGTCACCAGCATGAGACCATCCTTGAAAAAAAGAAAAGAAAAGAAAAGAAAAGAAAAGAAAAGAAAAGAAGTCTCCACTCATGAATACATGTTGTGCATTGATTATGGAACAACACAATATCTCAAGCTTTATTGTTTCAAGAGCCAAGCAGCCAGCCCTCCCTGAGTGTGTGTGTGTGTGTGTGTGTCTGTGTGGTTTTTTTTATTTGTCTTCAGGGGAAGTTTTAATGATATCTTTATATTACCAGGGCTCCTTAGATGTGTTTAATATTGTTGTTCCTACTGATGCCCTGCAGGGTTCAGTTTTATTCTCATTTGATAGCCTTGTTTTCACTATCAGTTATGTTGGGATGAGTAGAGATGGGAGATGAGACAGCAAGCCCCCCTAACTATGTTGATCAGAAATGTTCCTTATCTCCTTCTGAAAACGAAAGGGAAATGTATTTGTTATGATACCATCCATGCACAACATACTTCTGTGGGAACTGAAGAATGTTGTGGGTAATATGTTAATTTCATCAGATCTAAACTGATCTCAGTACATTCTGTGCATGGTGACAATCCTTCAGTCACTGAGGACTAAATATGGACATAAAATCATTGGACAGAGAGTTACTCAGATGAGTGAACCACCAAAGAAGAATGATAATCTAAAACATCTGAAGACTAGATGGGCTACCTTTATTCACATTAAACAACAGAGTTGGTCCTACTCTCACACCAGAATATTTGGGTGAGAGAGAAAAAAAGCAAAAACAAAAAGAGAAACAGAACAGACAAACAGAAAAACGGAGAGACTGTTGCACTTTTAAAGCCCTTTAATGTAAAGTTATAAGAAAATTCAACATCATAAAATGCTATGAAATTCACAATCAACAACATTTACCATGAATCCAAAGATATCACATAAAACTCTAATGTCATCAAGTGTGAGTCTTATCCTTCTTCAAAGCTGAAAACAAAGCCATTCTCTCACTACATTTTAACCACAGAGATCATCGTTATCGCTGGTGTCTATGAATGTATAATTCACAATAAGAAATGACTGCACCAAATATATGAATATGTCCAGCATATTAATCACTGCTTTGACTTCCACTTTGTGAATCCTCAAAAATACAATTTAGCCTGATTCTCCAAAACTTGACAAGCTTATGATACCCTGCTGTTTCTGGGTATACACACAAGAAAAAGGGCAGAGACAGTTATTTGAGAATTAAAAGCCTGCCTCTCTATCCTGTCAGACAGCTCAAACATTTGAGTGAGGTGTAGAGGGCACACTGAAGTATGAAGAGGATGGAGAGTCTGTCTAATTGAACTTGAGCACAAATACATCAGTCACCACAACAACACAAAGAGCCACTGTAAACTTTTTTTTAAGACAGGAGGGGGACAAGAGAAAGAGAGAAAGGAGTGTGTGTGTGTGTGTGTGTGTGTGTGTGTGTATGTGTGTGTGTGTGTGTGTGTGTGTGTGTGTGTGTGTGTGTTTCTGTGTGGGAGAGAGGGAGGGGGAGAGAGAGAGTGACAGAGAGAGAGAGAGAGAGAGAGAGAGAGAGAGAGAGAGAATAAATCAATGGCATATTTACGTGTCAATGCCTTGTTTCCAGAACATATATTCTTAAATAAACACTCTCATGACCGTGAAGTGAGAACGGTCACTGAGGAAATGTACATTTTACATCCATAGTACATACATGTCATGAATCAAGCTGTCTGATAACTGAAGGCAATTTAGAGAACATGTGTCTGTGACATACCATTTTGTCTATTTTAAGTACCCCCCCCCCTCTTTCCAGCAAACATCCAACCATGGGTGCACTTATGTACACACAAAGAAAGGAAGTGTGAATTAGACCAAGTTATGAAAACCCTTCATTCCGGTAATGGAAATCTTCCTTTCCCTGCTGATTGGATGTCATTAAAATCTAATCAAACCCCGTAAGAAGCTCTCCAAGTGAATAATGTCTGTTTCCCGAACATGGTCACTATGTCTCCCTTTGGGACTGTGTTTGGACACACTGTAAACTCTGATACACAGAACAAATTAAAACCTGTACAGTAAGCAATACAGCAGATGTATTCATACTCCACTATGACCCAATGTGGATTGTTTATTTATTCTCATTACTCCCCAATTTCTTTTTTTTTTTTGGAATCTAGGCAGTGGAAAATTTCTCAGTTAAGTGAGACCTTTTTACAAACATCTTGCCTCAATTTTATGTACCCTGAACTTTTTTCAACAGTTATGATTTTGCAAACGCTGACGTGTGGATTGCGACATATTCGGTTGCATTTGGATTTGTATTTCAGTTCATGTTCAACATCAGTTCTTTTTTACAAGAGATATAAAAGATGCTTTGAATTGAACATTTCAGCACAAGGTGTAGAGTAAATTATTCATAACAGTTTTCTGCTTGTGATATCTATGGACTGCATTACGTCTCTCTCACTCTCTCTCTCCTACACAGGATTTTTTTGAAAGATCTCCTAAAGTCATTGTTGAAAACTGTGTATATAACAGGGTTTAGGGAGCTATTACAGTACCCAAACCAGAAGAAAAATTTGAACAGGGTCCGAGGGACGCAACAGGAGTCACACAGAGCCATGAGTGTGTAAGTGAAGAAAAAAGGGAACCAGCAAAAGACAAATACTCCCATGACAACGGCAAGGACGAACGTAAAGCGTTTCTCCCGGTTTTGACGTCCTTTCCAGCGGCTGACTTTAGTCGTCTCTTTCTGCTGTGGTTGTTCTTGTGGTCGCTGAGGAGGGTTTCCAGGGTTAATCTGACAGAGTTTGGTCTTCCCTCGTTTCTTCTTCAGGGAGCACAGGCCCTTGTCGTTATCGTTGGAATCTGAGGAGGAACACTCCTCCACGTCCACTCCGTTAACATCTCGCCCCTCCCTACCCTCTTTCCTTTTCCCCCCATCTTCGTTCTGTCTCTCCTGAGCGTCTTTACGCGCGTGGCCACGTTGACCTTTGGCTGCGCCCTGGTCGTTGTAATTATCGCCAGGGTGACTCCGCGTGCGTTTCTTTGCTATTTGATAAATGCGGACGTACATCAGGATCATAATCAAGCAAGGCGCAAAGAAAGAAGCTGTGCACGAGAAAAGAATGTACCACTTCTCATCGCTGATCTTACACCGGTCCCCTTCTTGGTCCTTTCCAGTTCCTATGGACAAGAGAGGGGGGAATGAGATGAGGGCTGCGATGACCCATACCAGCAGCACGATGCTCTTGATCCGGCGCGGTGTGCGTTTCATGTTGTACTCGATGGCTCTGGAGACGGACCAGTACCTGTCTAAGCTGATGGCGCACAAGTGCACGATTGAGGAGGTGCAGAAAAGGACGTCCAGCGCTAGGTAGATGTAACACCAAACCGATCCAAAGTACCACGACCCCATAAGCTCGTTTGCCAGTGAGAAGGGCATCACCAAAGTGGCCACAAGTATGTCCGCGCAGGCTAATGATACAAGGAACAGATTCTGTGGCGCTTTCAATGCGCGACTTGTCAGCACAGCGATCACCACCAACACGTTCCCGAACACCGTCAATAAAATAAGCAAACAGACCAGCATGGTTAGTGGAACTGACGTCTGTGTAGTGTATGGGGACGACGTTGTACCGTTTGTTGAACTGTTGCAGCCCATGCTGAAAAATTTAACTGTTATCAGAGCGTGAGTTATAAATGAACTACTATTCGTCCATTTAAAGAAAAAATGTATCTGAGTTCATTCAGTTATCAGAATGAATTCCAGTCAACGAAAGATGAACTCATGACCGGCTCAAATTTTTCAGAGTAGCTGAAAAAATGTGTTGTGGAAAAAGCATGATATCGATGGCAGTTCAATGTACTTCTGAAAAAGGCTCTTACTCTGTCCATTTGACTTACTCTCTCCATCCAAAGTTTGAACAATATCATTACATATACTCTTTCAATATGTAGTATAGGTTAGTACAGACTGTTACTGAATGTGAATCTTCAGAGTATAAAAAAATTCAGCCACATGTTCATGGTCTAAAATCCATGATGAACAAAATTAACCAAGTATAAATTAAAGTTTTAAATCGCTCCATGTAGAGAACTTACAGAATGGAAGATAACAGACAAGGTTCGCAAGTCTTCAGTTGCTGAGGTTGTAGCATTTATGGTGGTGAGTATGCGGGAAGTTTTTTTTTATATCACTAGCTCAAATTCTCCGGCTACTACTGTGTTCACGGACACGACATCTCCGTCTGGAAAGGGGCGGAGTTGACTTCTACAATTTCCACCCGAATATTTCGGTTTATCAATCGACACTAGCCTACACTAGTACTGTCTTGAACTGATTCTGAAATTATTAGCAACTTGTTATTTTGGTGAGAAGTATATGTCAAAATCTGGAAACAGCACAGCTGTTGATGGAATATATTCTCAATTAGGATTTAAATCTATACTCTTAAAAGTCTGACTCTTAAAAAGAACAAAGGATGTGCGGAGTCTCTGGCAACTGTGCCAACACACAATTTACGTAGCCCTCTCCAAATTGACAGTACCATGGACAGAGCGCGTAAAAAGCACATCATTTTCATTGTGACATAAAGTCCCATTTGATAGCGCTTATTCACAATCAAACTTCACTGCTTCACTGCTTCATGAGTAAATAAACGTGGAAAATAGGTAGATCTTTGCATTATGTGAGCAGTATCACAGATTTCACAAATGATCAAATCATCAAATATTCGAGATTTGAGCATCAGTTACGGTTGTCTGGTATAGTAGATTCTCTGGTTCACACACGGCACTTTACTGCGTTTTTTTTTTTATATATAAATGGGTTCTGTTAGGTTTCGGGCACAACATCTGTTGAAACCATTTGTTTTGTAAAATTAATCAACTAACACAGCACCCTCTAGTGTCAAATGTCGCCTTCACGAGTTGGCAATACTCGCGAGAACATTCCATTCCCAAGCGGTATCATAAGTACATCCGGTAAGGGCATAACTGAGAGCGGAGGCTGCAAACCGCACTTGTAAATTGGTTTGGGTTATTTCAGCGTTATATGGAACTAACAACGTCGAAATTGGTATTCTAACATCTGTAACATACTACAGTTTCAAAAAAACAGCGGTGAGTTCAGTTCATTATAATGTGTCTGTATTTCATCGTGATTTTTTTGGTAGCCTGCCCGGTTAGCGTAGCTCACACGGTGAGATGGCTGCCGCCGTGTGTGTGTTATCACGTCAGTGCGTGAAGGCCTGTGTGTTATGGTTACGTTAATGCAAGGAAGCATCCAACTACCTTGTTGCTCATAATTATTGTTAGTTTTAGCTGCCTTCTCTTTTTAGTGTATGTTTCGAGTTACTTCAAGTTTAACGAAACAAGTGGACTTGTCGATATCTCGTTCATTTGTCGAAGTTCCTACGTTTGTTAAATGGCTACCCCGTTGACTCCGCTCGGAACGATTGCATGCTAACAAGCTACCACAACATAGCAATCTCTGTAGTAATGGTGAGAGCCGTTCTGCACTGGTAATCGAACCGTTGTACTGACGCTTTAATACTGAAGGCCCGAATATAACGATAAACGCACCGCTATACATTCCATTGCATTTTCAGCCAGAGCATTTTACCCCTTTTTGAAAACGTATGTATATCAGTGACCAGTGCTCGCGCGCTGACCAGAACTGGTGGGAAAACAATGGAAGACAATGTAGACCTGCTCATTTTGACTCTCTGAGTGAGAATAAATAAAAAGCAGGCTTTGAGGGTGTTGCCCAGATTTTGCCTGTGGGATACATCCAGTTCCTTAATCACGCGATAGAGTAGTCTGTTGTGTAAATTGTTCATCAAGCGATAAAATGTCCAAATTTGATTACTAGGGAAAATCTAAAATCGTTCAGAGAGTGGTAGACGATAACGTGAGAAGTCATTTTGTCCAGTTTTATAGCTATCGTGGACACGCAGTTTCGCAGTATTTCAATGTTTATGGTTATGTTTATGCTTGGTTAAGAAGGACTGACAGCTACGCTTACGCAGTGTTACCTAGTATTATTGCAAAAACATTACTTAAATTACATATGCCACTTATGCAATGTCGGCTCTCACTTTGGTGAAATATGCTTTCTAATTTTATTTTATCACTTACTTTTTTTATGCACTTTTGCTGGTTTTGTCCGTTTCTGTGTTAATCTCACACTAAAGCAAAAGACTGTTCATGCAGATGGTACATGTCCGTCCAGTTTACTGAAGGTTATCTTTGGTTTTCTTTGCAGATGTCAGAAGATTTGGTGAAACAACTTAGCAGCTACAAAGCACAGCTGCAGCAGGTGGAGGCTGCTTTATCTACAGACCCAGAGAATGAAGACTTGCTCAAGCTACAGAAAGACCTCCAGGTTTGGACTATGGCTCTTGCAAACCACACATGCTCAGCTAGTATCTAAAATATGAAACTGGTCCCTTGACAGTAGCCTCCAGATTTTATTCACTGGTCATAATCACACAGATTATTATTGTCTCTGATAACTGCAGATAACCTATCTATATGACTTTCGTAGTTCTTTTGCAATTTACTGCCACTGAGATTTCAATGAAAACACCTATGAATGTCTTTTTTTCCCTCTTAATCAGGGAGTCATTGAGTTTACCTATGAAAAATACCTGTTTTTTTCCCTTAATCAGGAGGTCATTGACTTGACCTATGAAGAATATCTATGCATGTTTTTTTTTCCCCTCTTATCCAGGAGGTCATTGAGCTGACCAAAGACCTGCTGACCTCTCAGCCGGTTGAAGGTGTGGCCAGTGCTAACAGCTCCGACGCGGCTCCCGTCAAACACAACTGGAATGTGGGAGACAGATGTATGGCCACCTGGAGCCAGGATGGACAGTGAGTATTAGCCACACTATACGCATCAGCAATTCTGGCTACTGATTTCTCATCAGCGCTCAAATCACGAATGAAGTGTGTATCAGCTCTTAACTTAACAGATGATGGATTCTCATTATGTGTTATAGTTTTAAAAAGACGGCCAGTTTATACTTTGTGGAGAGCAGTGAAAGTAAGAGTTTAATTCTTCTGATAAGTTGAGTTGAGCCATGTGGTTAGTGCAGTAGCTGTGTTAAGGGCCTCCTCCACCTGTACTCACCTGCTTACAGACTTGTTTGATTGGCAGACTGTATGAGGCAGAGATTGAAGAGATAGACAGCGAGAACGGCACAGCAGCCATCACCTTCATCGGATACGGCAACGCTGAGGTGGTCTCACTGCACGCGCTCAAACCAGCTGAGGAAGGCAAAGGAAACAAGGAAGAAGGGGGGAAACCGAAATCCAAGTGAGTGAAGTCTGTGTATGTGGGCATGCTAATGTGTGGTGGTGGAGTTGGGGATTGGGGGAGTGTATTTTGAATATTTCTATAATGTTCCTGTATTAAAATTATCTGCAGCTCCATCACTGAATTCAGTATCCTTGGCATGCTTTTCAAAATCATTGTTATTGTCTTGCAAGGTGAGTTTATTACAGGTTTTTGAAGTGTTTAATAATGTGTGCTTGTGCTCTAATAGAAAAGCACTGATAGCAGAACAGAGGGAGTATAAGAAGAAAAAGGCGCAGAAGAAGGTGCAGAGAATGAAGGAGCTGGAACAGGAGAGGGAGGACCAGAAGTCCAAATGGCAGCAGTTCAACAACAAAGCCTATTCTAAAAACAAGAAGGGTCAGGTATGTGCAAGTCTCTGCAGACACAAACCATGAAGCCTGTGGAAAAGACAGCTGTATAATGAGGAGAGCTGCCAACAGCTTAATTGTCCCTCTAGCACATCTCCTGGCAATGACAGCAGTTTTCATTTTTTACTTGTCCGGTCTTGGCCTTCATTAATTCATTATAAGAACGCCTTCTCTTAATCTCAATAATCTCTGAAGGTTTGATTATTGTAGATGTACTTGAGGCTTTGAAAGAGATCAAGGGAAATATGTATCAGTTTTCGCAGAATTAAACTGCTGATCTAGGATCAGTGTATGCCTCTCATAAACGTAGTATGTAGTATATTGTCTTAAGGCACAAAACGGTCACTCACATCCATCTCTCTCTTTCTTTCTCTCTCAGGTGAAAAGGAGTATATTTGCCTCACCAGAGAGTGTGAATGGAAAGGTTGGAGTGGGAACGTGTGGAATTGCAGATAAACCCATGACTCAGTATAACGACACGTCGAAGTATAACGTCAGGCATCTGATGCCACAGTGACCCATCATCCTCTTCTTTATTAATACTCTATTCCAGACAGAGCAGTTCTGTGCTGCCTTCTGTCCCCTTCTTGGTTAGAACGCCCTTGTTTAAGAAAAAGAGCAGCCACTGATAACAAACGTGTACAAAATTTATCTGAAAACAAAATTTCACCACAGGTAACTCCTGTTATTTTATTTTATTATTATTATTTTTTTTAAGTAACAGTAATGTGTAGTGTTTGGTATGAGCCAGTTTTGTCATACTTTAGCCAAGTAGATGGAGGCACAAAAGTTCGGCATTGTTAAACTATTTGCTCCCCACTGGTTAAAGGGGCTGAGCTCTGGCAAAGAGAGTTCTTTTTTTTTTTTTATCCCCATCACAGCAGAAGTGACTGGAGTCATCGTTTTACTCATGTCTGCATTTTGGATTATATTATTTCAGTTCATTGGGATGTGTTAATTTTGCTTCTCAGTTTTTGTATATTTACATCTTAAAGAATAAACATAATTTTTTTGGTTTATGTTTGTATGGTACTCTTGACTCTCTCTCTCACTTTTTGATGAAATTAAGCCTACTGTATATCAGTGGTCTTTGGGATAACGGAAACATGTACTTTTCCCGGCACAGGAATACACTGATATGTATAACACACTGATCATGCTCTTTAAAGCCCGATGTGTGTTACCAAGGGGTTTTCAGTCTGGACTGTGAGGGACAAAATGAGAGAGAAAGCAGATGCACTGTGTCAAACGTCAAGTGTGCAGGATGAGGCTCTCAAGGTTCACTTAGGAGTTTAGAAATAGAAACAACAGCTTCATCACTTAAAAACAAAGAGCCCCAAATTTTCCTTTTTAATTTGAATTTATCTCTGAACATTTTGTGAGT
This sequence comes from Chanos chanos, assembly GCF_902362185.1. Classification (NCBI taxonomy): domain Eukaryota; kingdom Metazoa; phylum Chordata; class Actinopteri; order Gonorynchiformes; family Chanidae; genus Chanos; species Chanos chanos. The sequence continues at coordinate 16,264,489 of NC_044504.1, read as the reverse complement.
ATGGCCTATAAATCCCTTAAGATGTTAAGCCCGTCATTATCATCCTACAATAACCCACATCTAAGGTTTGTTCACCGAAGCCCAAAACAGTCTCAGCTTCATAATATGTTCAGAAATGTAACACACCTGTAGGACTGTTACCATTGTTTCTGACAATAATGTGAACTGTGCCATCCTTAACAGTTTTTTTTTAAGTCTATGGAATTGGACATCATTCATTAGTGTAACAATATCCTTTCTGAGATAAAAAGACATTCAAAAAGCGTTATGCCATAAAAAAAAAAATACACTGAGAGAAAGATTGCTTTTTTATTTCATTGACACACTTTATATTCAAGATACACATCTCACAACAATAGTGGAATGCTTTTCAATTTTTGAAACAAAACAAGGTAATAAATAACGGTAACAAGTGTTACAGGGCACAGGGACGGTTACACACAGGTGCAACACGCAGTTTTCTTGCAGATTTGCCATCCAGTGGTGATGCCAGATTTGTGTTTTAAGTTCACGTCGCATCGTTGCTTTTCAGACCTACAGCAAGCGCTCTCCAGCACAATGCCTCCTTCCAAGATTCACACAATGTAAACCTTTTAATATTTCTTTTTTTTTTTCTTTTTTTTTTTTTTATACAAATATTCATGCTACAGTAACAATAAACAATTTGAATCTAATAAACATATCTGCGCAAGATTTGTTAGCAATAAGTGAAGTTTTTTCTTTGTTGTTGGGACATCAATATTCTTTTATTATTATTATTATTATTATTATTATTATTACTCTTATATAAAACTCAATACATTTATTCCTTCTTGAATTATTTTCCATATGTCAATTTAAAATTATTAATCTGTGAGTCGCTATCACATAAAAAGAAAAAAAAAGACAAGCATTTCTATTCTGCCGTTGGACGGACACTCGTGCCAGGATAATTATTAAGATTATATATGTGATAAATAACGGGGATAAACATATCAATATAAAACTGCAATACCTTATTGCCTCAGATGTATTGACTGTTGGGGATTTCTCAAAATCAAAAGATACAAAAGGCCTCAGTTATGTGAATGTAGAAGAGCTGGGTGAGGAGGAATGGAGTGTTTAGGAAAACAGTTTAACCAGCACAAAGAGATTACCTTTACACTGGAGTCAGTGGGCAGCAACCTTTGTGTTCATACATAATAAAAACTGTCTCACTGGAGACGCACACACTGCAGAACCAGGTACAGGAGCCCTTGAGAGTAGCGCTGTGTGGCAGGAGCAGACGTGTAGCACCATGAGGATCACACACAGGCTATAGTAAGCTTAATATCTTCATTGATCTTCATTGATCACACACAGGCTATAATAAGCTTAATATCTTCATTGATTTCTGATTCGGTATGTGAGATATCACATTTATTGCTACTCATCCTTTAAAAAAAAAAAAATCCTTCTTCTGGCAGACAAATATTCAATGGAAAAAAAAGAGATACCAGTGATATTCATCAAAATTAGAATTTAAACAAGTACAGCATGAGAGTCTCATTCAGTCCTTAAACTGAACTGAGTCACTTTTTCAGAGTGCGAGATGCCCTGTTAAAAAGGTTGACACTGCAAATGCAGGTGCTAACAAGTGACTGTTTTCCAAATAAATATGGTATTTAAAAAAAAACTGATGATAGTATTACAATTTTGCAGTGGTACTCTGTACAGTACTTCAGGCTTAACTTGGATCTTGTCTGAAGAAAGGCTGAATATTCAAACTGTGTTAGCGCTAACGGTTCTCAGTGAAGCCTGACATTGATCCTGTGTGTCAACGCTATCATAAACAGTCTCACAAGTTGCATAAAGGTTCTCTGAATGTTCATAAGGAACAGGAACCAGAGCAATTTAATTACTATACCAAATTTCTGACTTGGTTTCTTTACCAAGTCTCATCGGACACAGCAAGCTGTCGCAAACTGATGTAATTGTTACACAAGAAAAATTCCAAGCCCAAGATATTTTACAGGAGACTAATCAAAGAGCAGGAAAGTCTGGCTCTCCAGTTCTTTTGATTGCACTCTAGATATTTCTAAGCTATCAAACACCTTTTTCATCTCCTAGATGGTGTGCTGAAGCAAAATTGGAACACACTTTATGAAATAAATAGCTGAAACTGGAGTCATGTTGCTAAAGGAGGACTGAGTCCACATGAACACTCTTCTAGTTAAGTGCTGTATTACGTACTGTATTATATTCTGTGGTTTCAGCTACAGACTACGTCAACTGCAGTCATGGAAAAGTGGAATATGGGTAATGTAGTTTAGGGCTAACATAATTTTAGGCTGGTTCATGTGTAATTAAGTTTTAGGCTGGTTTTGTCTTTGAGCCTAACCAGGTTCAGGCTGCTGATTTAGCCCTTGTCTATACACACTCCTCCTGGAAGGCCAGTCGCATCCAATGGTCACTGCTGGTGAACTGTAGGCAGATAACTAGGTAAAGCTGTGTAGATGCTGCTGGTGGAGCAGCAGCAGTTGGGGATTTAAAGATAATGCAGTTTTTATGGGCTAGGTTTAAAGCTGCCAAATGAAGTAACTCCCCATAAGGGATTATGGGTTTTGTTGTTTTCTATGGGCTCATTTTGAAGCTGCCAGTGGAGTGAATCCTGTGGGATTTTTGGGTATTGTAGTTTTGTTAGCTTAATTTCAGGCCATTTCGGCCAAGTAGCTCCTGCAAGTGGTTGTGGGTATTGAAGTTTTTTTTTTTTTTTTTTTTTTACAGACTGAGTTTAAAGCTGCCAGTCGAATAGCCTTCATCACTGGTCATGCTCTGCCTACTGCTGCTGCTGTCCTCCAGATCACTGCAGCTGCTGCCGACACTGTCCAGCTCCGCAGGAGAAAACTCCGTACTCTCAACATCAATCTCTATCTCTTCTGTCAGGTAGACACACACACACACACACACACATACAATACCCACAAATTATTTGTAAAGAAACATTCAGACAAGTGAAAAGGGATTTATTCTTTAAAGCATTATATTAAAAAATTAGTTTTAGCGTTTATTAAAGCTCTATGGAAATGCAATGCTTTATGTCCATGTGCTCTCCTTCAGACAGAGGCCATTAGTACGACCTTTGCCAGTACTTCAAAGAGACGAGTCTCACCTCTCTCTGAGTCCGACTGGTCAGATCCTGGTGTAGAACCACCGCTCCCCAGACGTCTTCGTTCCCTTTCCCTCTTTACCGGGCCATGTGTGTCCGTACTCCCTCTGTCACCCTGGAGCAGGGACAACTGTCTCAGGAGATGCCTCCTCTCACGCTCCAAATTGTCCAACGTGTGTTGACTTTTCCTTTCCGCCTCCTCCAACTTCTACAGAGACACAGACAGAAACAGCAAGTTTCAGAAAGAGACAAAAGGTACAGATATTAATGACACACTCTGACAAAGATGATCTGAATCTGTACGATGAACAAAACCATAGCTTCCTGCTCAGAGAAGACAATATCAGAAAAATGGTGATTGTGCAGTGTTAGCAGTGTTATATATAACACTGTATACACAGAGATATGTATGCACGCACATGTATATGAGAAAGAGAGAGAGAGAGAGAGAGAGAGAGAGCGCTCAAACAGCTCCATGTATTACAAGTACACAAGTATACTATTGTAAAGAAGCTTAATTCATCTGTTCTTGAAGAGGATAAATATATTATCTACATGAAGCGATTCCCTGTAAAATGGTTCTTGAGAGAACACCACGTGTGTAACTGTTATATTACATCTAGTGTAAGGAGAATCCAGAACCCAGTGTTTTAAAGCAGGCACTGCTCGCGTTCGGTCCTGTTAAATGACATGTGGAGTGAATTCTCAAGCTTGTTTTATTAAATATGAATTCACTCACTGTGGCCAGAGCTATAAATACCTACACATCTGAAGAGCTCTGTAGCCAAAGCCATCCGTGACATTTTTCATTGATATCCAATCACAGGCCAGGATTTACAGCCCACAGGGGGGGAAAAAAGCACACACACACACACAGACACACACACACACACAGACACACACACACACACACAGACACAAAGACAACAGCTGTGTCAGAGGGCTGTTGGACATATAAGTGGCATTTCCATCAGCTCCAGAGAATAAGCTTTGGCCTGTTAGCTTTGTAGATCTGGAGGGAGATGGCCAACCATAGAACAACTGTTATGTTTGTTTTTTTATCATAGTAATTCAATTTTAAATGCTGCTGTGAGACAATAGCCAGACATTTTCTGCATAGCAGAGCGAGGGATTGCTTCAGTTCCTTTAACTCTCTTTGAAGGAACCTGCTACTGAATACTGAGAATACTGTGACTCAGTACATTCTGCCTCAGAATGACCAGTGCCTCTCTAAGCCTCAGGGTTCTGCCTAAGGATTCAGTATTAAAGATTAGTGTGTTATTATCCCTGGCACATTTCGTATCAGTGTAGCCATGAATGGGGATGTGTGTAATAGCACAGACACTGAGTGACAACAGGAACATTTGTGAAATGATATCACAACGCAAGCTTGAGCTGGACAGCAGAACGAAATGAGGTCACACTGAATCACATTAACCAAAAGTCAAACGGGCTCTTAAACAGATCTCAGTCTTGTGTCTCCTACATCTTTTGGGACTCCCTTATATGTTCCTTAACACTGTCAGCACAAGTGGTCTATGTTAGGTTTCCATGGTGACCACACAGAGAAAAACAACAGTAACCATAGTAACTGTGATAATAAACACAGAGTGCTAATTACAGGGTGTTTGGTTAACAGGCTCTATGAACGTCATCGTGTGTGGTCATTTAAACCCTGAATGCGACATATTTCCCAGCTGGCAGGGGACAACTAGTGAACTGGTGAGTAGAGAAATGGGTGGATGGACAGATGGATGAATGGATGGAGCAGGATACACTACCTTAATATGGGCCTTGGCTTTGTTGAGCAGGCCCAGAGTGGTATGGCGATTACAGTCTGGACCAAGAGGGATCAGGGCTTTAAGTCTCTCTAGACAACGTCTCAAATGAGCACGCCTGGAAAAACACAAGTAAAGACACACATTTCAACCAGAGAATTATAGTGAGTATGTGTGCAAGCATGTGGGTGTGTGCACGTGCATTTAGCAGTATCTCTGTTCTCCTTGACTGCTCTCTGAAGATTAGCACTGATGCAGTAGTAGAAGAAACACACATGTGAGCGTGTGTATTTTTGTGCGTGTGTGCGTGTGTGTGTGTGTGAGAGAGAGAGAGAGAGAGAGAGGATACGTGCACACGCGTCAGTGAGAGTGTGTCTGACTGGTCTGTAGAGATTAAGCCTGGCCACAGCGGTGGTGTGATCGTGCACTGACACGTGCATCTCTTCAAACCAAAGATCAAGCCCAGTAAGCGGCTTTCAAAAGCCCAGAGAAGATTAAGACAGGGGTTGAACTCTGACCCTATATGTTGGGAGCTCCCCCATCAAACATATGGAAGATAGAGAGAGAGAGAGAGAGAGAGAGATACAGAGAGAGAGAGAAAGAGAAAGAGAGAACTCCATCATTATAAACAGGAAGCCCAAGAAGAGAAACCATGCAACAGGAAGCTACACTGTTACAGTACTGATGCCAAACTTGACCTCATAATCCACACACCAGGAAGTGTGACGTCTGTGAAAGTTCAAGGTCATGAAGACTCTTTTACTTTTTAAAATATTCACTTCTCCCATCCAAACAAAGCTTTTCTGGCTATATCATCATATTGTCTGTATGAAAACAAACTGGTTTCCCTCTTTAACATTTAAAATATAAAAAAAACACTTAAAATGGTGGGGGAAAAACTCATAAAACTGAAAAACTTAAAAATGGAGTCAGATTCTTGGTGTCCCATTATGTGTTGGAATACTCATTGGCAATTAAGTGGATAGTTTGCTTGAGGTTGTCAAAACAAAGTAAGTAGCTACCCTTACAGACCCATAAACAGCTTAGACATCCATTTTCCAATGAATGTTTCTTTATGTTAGCTGAATATCTGTTAAAATATCAAAGAGAATCCACTGATTTTCACATTCCAAGTCCACACAGATACAGTGTAGACTCAGATCAGTGTGTGTTAACACATATAATAGTCCCACACACACACACCTTTTTTGAGTGTAGAAATGCCAAAATGTAACCTCCAATGATAGATGTAATATTTCAGTAAACAAAAATTATAAGATTCAGTATAACCAAAGACCTGCTACTCTGATATTCAGCAACAGTGAAAAATGGAACTCTCTTCAAAAAAACATCGCTCTATATACACTATGTCAAACATATTGAACGTCTAAACCTTTCTGTACCTTTGCTCTCTTAAGTGTGGTCTGGCTAACATGCAGCTGAACTCCAACACATTTACAGCTTCAATAACTCTGTGCCAATTACAGCTTAGTAAGTGTAGCAAAAGCCTCTTTTAACTGAAGACTTCAATCACATTCCAAAGTCGTCTTTTATAATCCATGTGTCCTAAAATCAACTATATGAATATCTGAATATCAACATTCAGAGTCCCTACTTCTTATACTTTTACATATGCTGTGTAACTGTCTAGTAGGACCTCCCAGATAAAAATAAAGTACAGCGGGGGTAGGGGGAGATGGTTGGAGGTGTAGAGAGGGGAGGGCAGGAGAGACAGAGAAGTGGAAGTAAAGCTCACCTGTTCTTTTCAAGCTCATTGTGTGTTGATCTGAAACAACAAAGAGACCATATCAGACTCAAAATGAAAACAGAGCTTACTAATGATTATTTACTTTGGTTACATGTACAGCACTTTGACTAGGACTGTTTAACATGTTTAAAATATTACCAGTCAAGGACCAAATCCTTTGATGTGAAGGGAGGAGTGAAGAATGGTTTCAGTGTACTTTCTGAACAACGCACACTAATTCATAACCATAATAAGCCTTTTACTTCACATAGACATTCATATTATTTTATACATTTATTTTTTTCCCCTACCTGCTATTATCGATTTTTCTGTTTCTGAATTTGCGTTGTCTTTGCTGGTGTGGGCTCTGCGGACCAGGTAAAGTTGAGGCGTATCCATGTTCGCATTCTGAGGAAAAAAGAAGTGCATTGATAATGAGCTGAAAGACTATCATTGCAGGACATACATATATTCACACCAAAGAAGGTGCAAGCTATACAAACCATCCTACCAGGGTTACTCACAGTGCCTATCACAAAACATGCCACAGCCACCTGAAATGGTCCATAAACTGCTTCAGCAGTAGTGGACATCAAAGTAGCAGTTTTGTTGTTTTCAAGGTAAACAAGAGACAGAGCATTAAAGGGAAGGCAAACAAACAAACACACACACACACACACACACACACACACACACAGACAGACAGTTAAGAAAGCATTTCAGTACCCCAATACATACCCCTCTCTCTCCTGTCTAAATACGCAGCTGCCTCCAGTAACCTCTGTATGTTGGTGAACTGTACTTCAGTCATACTGCAGCCAAAGCTTAAAAGATAGCCCACAGCTCCACATACAATTTGCAGCGCGACTGACGGTAGAATATAGCCTGGCTTCCTCCTTCAATCACCGTTTCTATTGTATTCAGGAGAAACGCGTTCAGCCGATACGAAAAAATAAACGTGTTTACAACTCAGTTAAAGTCGAATGAGGCGTGTATTTAAAAAAAACGAATAAAATGGCTAAACACGGAAAATAAACTGAGACTTCCTCGTAGGAATTACAAGGCTGTTATTTTCCTTCCCCTCCCCCCGTTTGTTTACCTGCAGCACAGCTGATGGGCGGGGAGTATTAAGCTCGCCCACACTGAAGCATGGGATATGTAGTCTTTCCTGCAACTAAATTTTAATATTACCGCAACAGCCTGGGAAAGAGCTTTATGGCTGGTGTTTATCCATCGCCCTGCAACGAACGGCGAAGTTCAAACTCGGTATGTCAGCATGCCATATTTTAGGAGGACACTTTTAATAGCAGCTAACCCTCGTTTACACTAACCCGTGCAGATTTATTTTTATTCGTATTTACTTTATAAATCTAAAATCAGCAGTAATGACTGATCTGTAATGATTTTAGATTACATATCTTAGAATGATTTGTTATTCTAAAGTATGGATAACAAGGCAGAATACGCTAAACATGCTTGGGAACGCTCAAAAACTACAAACTCAAGCACAGCTTCTGCAATGGGAGAACGTGTCCGTGACGTTAGATATGTACAAACGTTTGATTGGATATATACATTGACTCTAAAGACACGGAGCTGTATCTGATCCAATGATAAGTAGCGGGCCTGTTCCATGTGGAACCCTTGTGAACGCCCATTCAAAAACCAGGAAGCGGTTCCCCGTCAAACCGAGCCCGTCAAAACTTTATCAGATGAGTTTTCGAACGGCGTAAATAATTCACAAGGAGGACATGTTCACTCTTTAATTTCGATTTAAACCGCTCCTGAAACTATATTTCTCAAAAAAAGAAAAAAAAAAATCAACAGATTCGTTCGTCTAGTATGAAACACAATGTACGTTCAAACATAAATAGCCTAAGTGTAAACTACGTTATTACCGAGAAGAGGACTGTTTGAAAACGTTTATACCTTGATATAGCTTTGATAACGTTTATACTGCTGATAAACTCTGGGAAAGTGTACCAACACAGAATTATACAGTGCAATCTTTTGCAGGCTGGTATTTGTTACAGTCTTTAAAGGCACTGTAAAATGGTTTTCTTTGTGTTCTATAAACTTCAAACTCATTTTAACCTCTAGTTTTACATTGTTGTTCGTTTAGCGCATTTCTGAGCATTTATCCACAGTGCAATTGGTTCGGCAATTAATTTTACAGATTTTCTTGTGCCCTAGAGCCTCAAAATACGTAATTTAGACGTTATATCACACCAAACTGCCTTTCAGTGAAAGTAGGTTGTTGTTAAATATTGTGTTTTATTCCCGGAAAATGTCCTGTTACATTCGACGGCCGACCTTTCAGACATTATCGAACGATTGAGACGTAGGCTATACAGCCTAAAGACTACATATACAAATGTCAGCTCCAAGTAGGATACGTGGAAACCACTCAGTCATGTAGGTTACCCATGCCACTAATCTCACACATCATTACGCACTACTATAATTTACGCATTGCCAACAATATTTTGTCTTACTTCCATTGTTCCTCTCGTTGGTTTCGATGTAACTTGCAGCTTGAAGCAGCACTTGAACGTTTTTCATAAATGTGTCGATAGGGTCTAATGCAGTATCGCCGCAGTCCAAGGCGCCGGTGAGAGAAAAGCTGGACATGTCGACCAAGTTCTCGTGATCCATAGACCGGCTGGACCCCACAGAAACCTTGGTGGGTCTCTTTGTACCCCGCTGTCGAATAATCTTCACCATATTGCAGGTAGTCAAGCTGTTAAAAACGTGAATGCGGACGATGTTCGCTGGGATCCTAGAGACTGGAGGTTGCGATGTGCTCAAGCAAAGCTGCAGCTGCTACCGGGCCGCTCGGCGCTTGTCCCACTTGGTGGATAATCCCTCCCACTGGAAAGCGTTTGACACTCAGGCTGGTGTGTGTGTGTGTGTGTGTGTGTGTGTGCGTGCGTGCGTGCGTGCGTGCGTGCGTGAGTGAGTGAGGTCTCAAAAAAATAAATATAATCAGTGGGAATAGTAGCAGAGCTAATAGGCAAATAACATTGGTGTTATTTGTTATTACACTTTTTTTTAGCCCTATCCCACATCATTAGTCCAGTGGACTGTCTTCCTGTTGGCAGTCTCCAGAGCTTTTATTCTGAGTTTACATCAAACAGGAGGTGTGTAGTTATATTATTAATGAACTAAGTACCATAACCAACCATATAATGACAATCCTTGAATTTGTTGCTGGATACTGCAGAACAAGGTAATCTGACTTGGCACTAATAGGTTTGAATAAAAGAGATCTCCAGTTGAAAGGATCTCCTTCATACAACTGACATAGTCTGCTCCTGCTCATATGAATATGACTAAGGGATTCAGCTGTTGGCATTACATGGCATTACCTCACTCTAATCCATATTCAGGTTCTGCACACTCATGAGGAGAGGGATTTGACCTCCTTCTATGCCCTACATAGTCAAGTTTTTAGGGGACAAATTCAAATCTGTTTCAAGGATTCAGTTCTCTCAAAAGGTGTTGTTTTGTAATCAACAACAAATATCATTTTATTTTCATGAAAAGCATGTCACTAAGTTGAACCATTAGAGTTTAGACGGTTTTCCTAAAGAGAAAATAAATTTACTGAATTAGCTGAATTTACTGAAAGGGTATTGGGAGGCACTTCAAGAATGATCCTATGTTGGGGATGTATGTCAACTGCTGGCTCTCAAAAAAAAAAAAAAAAAAAACCCAGCCTTGAAGTTGAACGTGTTTCTTCAGGGGAGTTTAACAATGGCTTGTTCTTTTAGGCTGATTAAGTACTCATTTCTCAGAGGAGGAAGTAAAGCTGTGGATTGGTGGGGTGGATGGATTGATAGAGGTAGAGAGAGAGGTGGTTAAAGAGAAGCACGGACAGATCCACAGGAGCACTGGTGCGTGAGATCTGTGGACAGACTCCCAGACAATAGATGCAGATGGCTAGTCTGGTGCAGATGTGCTTGGACTACTACAACGGATGAAAGAAAGAGACAGAGTCCAAAAGAGAGAGATGGGGGAGGATGCACTCTCCCTTTGAGTAAGAAGAGGGGTGTGAGACACAAAGATAGAGAGCAAGTAGTTATCTTAATCAAAATATGACATAATTTGGTTTTAGAAAAAAGAGCACAGGCTAAGGTGTACTTGTGGTCTGAGCTCTCTAAGTCTGATTCATCTGAAGAGCAATGGCAAGCCCAGTGCACTGACAAATTGACAAATACCAGTGTGTCATTTATCTTAGTGGGCATGACTGAAAAAGTTTTTTCTTTTCTTCAAATGCCTAAGAACTGAACCTCAAGAGGAAATCTGAGCGTTCATCTTCTATGCGTCTGCATGTTGACTTGAAAAAGTTTCCTTTAGAAAAGAAACATTGTCATAGCGCACGTAGATCCAGGGGAGCGCCACTCCTCCCAGAATTTTCAGACGTTTCATGCAAATGTCTGAAAATTCACTGCTGTACTGCTGTAGCATCTGTGTGTTATAAAAAACCACTACATCTCATTTTTAACACTGGGCAGCTCCAAGACACACGCACTCACACACACACACATACACACACACTTACACATTGGCTCACACACACACACTCACACAGCGTGGCCTTTGTTAAATACAATGGTTGCCCTGTGGTCAAGGGTTAAATAGAGAGTGGCAGAAGATTATTGTGTCAGTGGATCACCTGCTCTTTAAACCACCACTCCTCCTCCTCTCTCTCTTTCTCCTCCTCGCTCTCTCTCTCTCACTTTCTCCCTCCTAGTCCTTCTAGGTCTCTTTGTACCCATCTTCCCATCTGTGTTTGTCTTATCCCCTCCATTTTCCCCTGAAATATGTCTTCTTCATTCTCTGATTGTCTCTTAAGTGCTGTTGGTCTATTAATGAAATTAATTTTTTTTTATTTAAAAAAAGATGAAATTCTGTATTATGTTTGGTGTTGGTAATGGTTTTTGATAGTGAATCTGTGATGGTGTGACTACATGAGTGCATGTGCGTGCGTGTGTGTGTGTGTGTGTGTGCATATGCAAGAGATGTGGTGATTGCTGATGTACTCTCTGTTCATCCACTGACAAGGACACCTGTTGAGCAAGCTCTTGGTTTGTCTGTGCTGCACTTGTTTAGATATTCCCATGGTAACTCCCACTCACATTATGGACTGTGTGATTGAAGGCTTGAGCTGAGATAATTATCAGCCTTTAGAAGATTTTTTTTTGTCATTGTAATAGCGAGGTAAACCATGGCTGAATTTATATCAAAACAACCTCTTGTTAACCATTATTGTCTAAAGCTCACAGGCCTGTTCCATGGCTGTTCCACCAACAGTGGGTGCGTGCATGTGTGTAAGAGAGAGACAGTGAGAGGGAGGGAGAGAGAGAGAGAGAGAGGGAAGAAAGACAGAGAGACAGAAAGAAAGGTTAAACAGTTCTTTTTAGTGGAAAATTTGGTGTGTTAAACCTAGTGTTATTTAAAAAGTCATTTCAATATGCACTCATGTCAATCACTTTCTGCACTGTTTTATTAAATGGAATGAAAACTAACAGAACTAATTTCACAGGTTTATTAAACGAGCCAGGAAGCAGCCTCACAAAACACTGAATGTTTCAGGCAATCACATTCAAATACCAAAGCATATTTTAAACAGAGGAAGACAAATTAAGCCATAGTAAAAAACAATACATGAAAACAGTCAATGAAGCCAGTACAGAAAACAGTTTGTTTAACAATAATAAAAATATGAGTACATACAATAAAAAGAAGAAGAATACAAAGAGATTTATAACTTTTTTAGTACACATTTAAAAACAAAGACAAGTTAAAAGAGTACAAAAATGTGTCGGTCAAACATCTGCAGTAACAGTTCTTCAAACTCCTCACTGGAATTTAATTTCATCATCTTCCTTTGCTTTTCACATAAACCATTCACTCTCAGTCTCAGTCACATGAGCCCCGTAGAGCAATCACATATGCACCTCAGCCTTGTGTCTGACACAATTCATTTGATTAACTTCTCACTGTTCACATTGAAGATCTCTCTGTGTCTAGCTGTCTTTGTATTCCTCTAGCCAGTTGTTTAGAAAACATTCCAACACCATGCCCTGTATACAACGTATTTCTTAACATTCAGAAATATCAAAATATTTCAAAAACCTGTAAGCACATCATACCACGTACGTTTAACTTTCAAAACCTGTAGCTCTTTTTTGTCCCCTATCGCACCACTTTCCAATTCGACAGGAAACTGAAAGAATAGCTCACAAATTCAAAAAACAATGAAGATACATCCATAAAACATATTTGTTATATGAGTGAGATATTTTTAATTTATATTTTTAATAGCGATCAGTGAATTATATCCTAGTGTTTTAAAGAGTTTAATATGAATTAGCAGCAATTTACTACACAGTCACATGGTTGGCATGTGTGTAAGTCACTCCATACAAAGACAGTGTATTGCATCTGACAAACAATATAATATTCAAGTTTAATCCCACAATTACTTCAATTCAGACACAGAAATAATATTGCAAAAAAAGAAAATTCCAGACCCTCAAAAAAAATATATAGAGAGATTATTACATGGTTAAACCATGAAGGAAATAATGTGGGCAAAATTTGTGATTTGATCAAAGAAGAGTCATGAGACAGGAAGCCTTCACTATGTTATGCAGACTAAAAAACTCTATAATCTTAGTAACTGTCTTTGCTTTCAAATGGAAAACTATCAGTATGATGAGTGAATAAATAAAAATGTGCTTTCCACTTCTCTGCATTAATTACAGATTGAAATATTAATTTTATTTAGTGGAGATGTAATTTATTCAGAGCTGTAGCAAATCAGTAAAGGAGATAATGTTGTGTTGCGTTTCCTATAGAGCCTTCAATCTTAAAAACATCCCCACATTATTTGACTCACTTAAACAACTTGCTTTGACAATGAGGCATAGCCTAAACATTCATCCTTTATGGTCCGTCTTCTCACTTCTACCAGCTACACACACACACACACACACACACACACAAGTGAAGAGTACACCTGCTTTTTTCTCTGCTTCCTCACGTTTCTCCTTTCTCCTTCTTCTTGTTCATCTTAAGGAAAGAAGGTGTGCGGAATTTCTTCTTCTTCTTTTTCTTGGGAGACTGTGATTGGCTCTCAGGAGTCGCAGGTTCACTGATGGTCTCAGCGATGCTTGTTGTTATGGAGACCTCCATTTCCTTGTTGATGCTGAGTTCAGTAACCTTGAGACTTAGGTCGTCTTCCTCTTGAGGCAGGTCATCATGACCATTAGGAAGCAGCTCTAACAGGGGGTCTGAGTTTATGTGTGTGTGAGTGTGTGGGAGAGAGAGAGAGAGAGAGAGAGAGAGAGATTGGAGGGGAGCCAAGAGATGGAGATAGAGGGGGGAATTTCAGTTAACAACAGTGTCAGAAGTCACTTTCAGCACAAAGGAGCACATGGGGAAGTGAATGCTATAAAAGAACAAACAAATATGTTTACCTTCATCATATTAAAACAGCCCATGGCAGTTTACATGTGTAACAGAAATTCATTCAACTTTCCTTCAACGTTCACAATGCCCTAAGCCTGCTCTCAGGTTCAGAGTGTTTTTGTGTGCATATGTGTGTGTGTGTATGTGTGTGAGAGAGAGAGAGAGAGAGAGAGAGAGTCTGATGTTAAGGTTTTTTCATTTTATATCATAACTCTCATTTTCACCTAGCCATACTGATACTTCTAGGCTCCTGTAAGAGAAAGAGAGAGAGTGAGTGAGAGAAGGCTAGGGCTTTACCGTCTTTAGCTGGGGTCATGAGTGGAGAGAGGGAGAGAGAGATGGTGGAGCTGTCGTACGTGGTCATCTCTTCGGCATCAGTCACATCGTCGGGCTCTGTGACAGGGAAGAGGAGAGGCGGTTAAATGCTGAATCTTCACCATTTCTGTGGTAAAACGCACACACTGTGTAACACGCTCTCTCATTCTCGACCATTCACTGAACTCAGCTGATCCGTGTAGAAGAGAACAGCAGTGTGTTTGGCCGAGCACTAGGCAGCTGACAAAAGTTAAGGAGTAAAGTTAAGACTCTTTGGCTGTATGAGAATAATGTCAGCTAATGTCAGCAACTAACGCATCCAGGCAATTTCAGCGCCCTTCTCTGTAACTGGTATCACAGGAGTAATCATTAATCAGAGGATCTTTGACCTGAAGAAATTAGTTGTTTTGAGGCAAACTTGACTTTGGGTGAAATGAACAGCTTTACTTTTCAGAAGCAATTTCACATAAATAAAACACAGTATTCAGAATGTGATGACTGGGAGAGAGAGTAAAATATTGTGAACATTTGAACAGTGTGTGTGTGAGTGTGTGTCTGTGAGCGTTTGCTCACCTGGTGTACCATGTTGGCGTTTCTCCACAGTGTTTGTGTACTCCTGCAGCTCTTTGTCTGACTGACTGAAGGGATTTGGAGGCAAAGTCGCCGTCTGCTCCTCATCCTCATAGATGAAGGCCTGTAGAGAGAACAACAACATGATCAAGCACTTCAACGATAAACTCCCTCTCTTTCTAACTATCCCTGACTGCCTGTGGGAAGATAAAAAAACATTACTACACACATACTTACTGTTTTTACATGCAGCCTAATAATCAATGAATAAATCATTTAATTGCTTATTTGAGATAACTCGTTCACAGCCGCGCCTAAATTAGATTAGAGTGATTAGACCAAATTTGATAAAGATGAAGTAACTGAAGTGGAAATAAGGGATGGAATCCTTTGACTATTTATTAAATATCTGCATATATGCAATTAAAAACCATACAGATGCTTGAGTCAGATAACGGTCATAAGCAGGATGCTGTATACAGAATACAGAGTTCTCACTCCTTTCTTTGCCTGTGTTACACTTTACTGTGTTACACATTAGACACTAATTTATGTAAACAAATAGCTTAAACTGACTGGTCACCTATTGTGCATATAAACACTTAATTTGGGATCTGTAAGTGAGATGAATTCTTTCTGATTCACAAAATATTCTGAATGTAAGTGTAGCTCCAATGTTCTTGTTCTAATTAATTAATATCTTAGTGGAAAACATTTGTCATAGTATACTTTTCCAAAATGCCACTCATTATGGTACTGTTTATTATAATATCATAGTGTGGATGAATTCACAATCACTTACTGGTCCAGGAACTGTGTCAATCACGATTCCAGCCAATAGCTGAGACTTTGGCCCCGCAGTCATCAGATCAGCTCTGTTCTGCTCACGGATCTACAGAACCACAGAATAGCGTTATAAAAACAAGTGCTGTAGATCCAAACAGTCCACTGTGTCATTCATTTCCACTGATGAGGAGTGTACGTAACTCTGGCTCTGACTGCAAAATCATTTCAAGTATTTGGAACGAAACATAAACAAAAATAAAAATGAAGTCAAACTGAGGACAGTAAACAGAAAGCTATGAGCTGGTTATGTGGGAATCAGGCAGAGTTTTGGAGGTGTGGTTTAAGTCTGTCCTTACACAGACCACACAGGGAGAGCTACAGAGGCATGGTGCCACATCTATTGTCCAGGACTTCTATCCAAAACACTCTTAATGTGTAAATATTATAAATATCTAAAAAAATAAATGAACTACAAATCTGTAGCCTGAGAAAACAACAGCCTAAAATGCTTCAGTTGCTGACATTGGTGTTTAAAGTAAATCAATGACATAGACTTTTTGTGTGTAATTAGGCACTGAAGGACAGAGGTCTGCACTAAGCCGAGATGCCTGGGGGAAATCCTGGTCTTCCAACAGATAATCTAATCAATGGCTGTCAGCGACAGAAACACTCAGTGGGACTCACTGTATACCACAAAAAGATCAAGTTCTTGCATCTTTCTGGTACACGATAGACTCTACTCTCTCTCTCTCTTTCTCTCTTTTCTTTACCTTATTCCTCTTCTCCAGTACTTCTGTTGGGTTGGTGTTGAGTGGAACAAACTGGTTGGGATCCTCTATCTTTATTGGAGTACCACTGCTGCTGCCTGACTCCTCTGATTTCATCCACTGTGAGATGAAAAACAGAGGGACCATATAGGCCTGCTTTAATATTTTTTAATGATAGATGATAATATTATGTTATCATGTCACTTAAAGCAAATATAGCACAGACTGAATGACTTATAATATCAAAATTAATAAACCTGAAAGGGCAAATTTGATTGTCTGGTGCTAAATACAACTTCAACAAAATGTAATATTCAATCACCTTTTTTCAGTGACATGCAATCTCCACCTGAACGTTTTTTATGTTCTCTTGAGACGACCAGAGATAATATTTATTTACCCATTACTGATTAAATGTGCCGTATTTAGGTCTTGTAAAGGGCCCAAACTATCCAGACAGCACGCGAAAGGCAGTTCTTGTAATTACAAAATAACACCACAAGGGGGCAGAGTTGCATCGATTTTGACCAAGCTACAAAATATCTCCCAACACAAGAGCTCTTATCCTCTTACTTCCCCATCTCAGGAGGACATTTTAAACTATTGTTTGCCTTCTAATGGAGGACCATGGAGCTTTGTAAAGCAGGAGAGTGTGTGTAAGTGCTTGTGTTTTATACCATAGTCTTAGTACGGGGGCTGCACTCTCCGTTGGCTGACCGTTCTGGGACGTTGACTTTTAAGTAGCTGTTGGGAGAGTTGAGCCACCGTGTTCTCTCTCGGTCACGTCTCTGAGCCTGCACGTGAAACGGACTCCATGGAAACACATCCTGTTCCTCTAATCCTACCGCAGTAACGGTGGCTGGGATCTCCACCTCGTTCTTGTGCCGTGGTTTCTCTTTAATGATAGGATGGCGGTAGGCATAACCTGTTCTGTAACCCTGGTAACGCAGAGAGAATAGCATAGAAGTTGATGGAGCATTAAAAAAGACATTGTAAACACATTGAATGAGCTCAGTAAAGCTTGCCTTCAGTAACTCTGTCATCACCCCAGTAGAGTCCGAATTTTAAAGGGGAATAACGGTGCAGAGATGTGCCAAATGAAAATATTACTACACACATTGACTAGAGATTATTAATTAAACAGTAATTGTGAAACTGATCAAATTAAAAAAACAGGGAAAGCAAAACCTGATAAGCCAGGACTTTATTATTACTATTATTTATGCCGGTTATAAATCTACTTCATACTGCTGATGATTTGACTTAAATGAAGACTCAACACACTTTTAAAATGAAAAAATATTAGGCACCATAAACCTTTCTAAACTCCATTTTAAGGATGTCTTAAAGATGTCTAGCAGTAAGGCACAAATCTTACATGAGCATATATGTCTATGTGCTGTATGTAAAACACTAGAATTAGAGCCTGTTTCAGACCACCCTCTGAAAGAGAGGCTCAGAGGTGGGTAGATTACATAAACAATTCATCCCTTACACACACACACACACACACACACATAAACAGAGGGGAATTTCTGTGTGTGTGAGTGTGTGTGTGTGTGTGTGTGTGTGTGTGAGTGTGTGTGTGTGTGAGTGTCTGTGTGAGTGTGTGTGTGTGTGAGTGTCTGTGTGAGTGTGTGTGTGTGTAGCACAAAAGCCAAACTCAAAATTTTCCACACAATCGACTCTTAATGGCTATGTGGTCTGCTCTCAATACATCTGGCATTCACAAATTAGGCTACACGCCCAAAACAACCCCAAACTCTCTCTCTCTCTCTCTCTCTCTCTCTCTCTCTCACACACACACACACACACACACAGAACCCACCTACACCACATCACACCCACTAAAAGATTAAAAAATAAATAAATAAAAAAACTTTCTGCCGTTGTCACAAAAAAAATTAAACCTGTACTAATACTTAATTTTTCATATTCTGAATTTGAAGTGTTTTGATCCATATGTCTAACTTCACCATTGTGACTGATATGAAGTCAGAGTAAGTGCAAAGGTCACTCACCAAATTATCCAACATCCTCATCAGAGACTCAAACTCCGCCTCTCCCAATCTCCATCTGATTTGTTCCTCCTGCATCTCCCCATTCACTATGGGTAGGGCATTCACAGGTCTGTACTGCTCTCTGTCCAACAGCAGCAGATTCTCAACACCACCTGAACACGACAAGGCATTAACCTACAGAGAGAGAATGAGAGAGAGAGACAGAGAGATGGATAAAGTGCTGGGTAGATTGTGACATCAACGTTTACTGTTTACCACAGCGGAAGGCCATGAAGGGGCCACTTCATGTGGAGTGCTGGCTTACCACCCTACATCCCACACACACACACACACACACACAGAGTATGCAGCAGTATAGAGATTAATCACAGAGATCTGACTTGAGTGTGTTTGAACAGATGGGAGTCATTAGCCCTGTTCTCGCAGACGGATAAAGAAACACTGACTCTTACAGCACGAAACCCGTGGCACAATACACAGTTCAAGCCTCTGATATCTCAATGTGAGCTACTCACTGTGTGTGTGTGTGTGTGTGTGTGTAGCCTTACCTGGACTTCACATGCCTCCTGGCAGTGGTAAATATAGTGGAATGCTTCCTCTATTGTCTCTCCAAATGCCAACACCCCGTGGTTTCTTAAGACCAGCACCTAGAGAACACAGCCAGTAGTATGGATTGAAGTTTTAGTGCTCAGGAAAACTTCTGGACAATATTGTAGAATTATAAAGATTTTAAGCCTGGAGGGCTTTCATCTTTACAACAGGAGCAATACAGATCTTTTTTGTTCTTTCTTGTTCTTTCTTTGTTCTTTTTTCTCTGTCCATCTGTCCATTCATCTCTTTCTCCCTATTTTTTTTTCTCTCAGAGCATGTTTATCTGTTTTTCTCTACTGTCTGTGTGAAACGTTTTATTTGATCCCCCTGAAATGCTCCAGTGTCTTGTTTTTTTTCTAAATTTCCTGCCTTTTTTTTTAAATACTCCCCATCTCTCTATCATGCTGTCTTCTCACACACACCCAAACTTACACACACAAACACACTCTTTCTGTTTCTCTCTCTCTCTCTGTCTCTCTCTCTCTAACTACTGCAACATTTTGTTAGCACTTCCATTATGTGAAAGAAACATTTTTCTTCTTTAGTACTGTTCTTTTTCAGTTTTACTACTTGGCGTGCTCCACACCTTTCACAGTTGTTTAACTCTCCACAGTAACTGTGGTGATACGAACTGTCACTATTTTATGGCTCTCCACTGTGTAGCAGAGGTCATGACGGTGACCTATGGCAATGGTTACAGAATGTTACCTTGGCAGTGGGTCCTAGGGCTTTCTGTAACTCCACCCTCTCCTGTCCATCATCCACATCACCACGGTAACTGAAGTAGGACACGTCACCTAGTAGCAAGGCCTCATGGGAGATGGGTAAGATACCACATTTCATGGATGAGACCTAAAAAAGTAGGACATGTGACAGAGGGTCTTAGCCAGTGAGAAGAGAGAGAGGACAAAGGCATCTCTCACACACAGCTGAATCATCTCTTAATCACCTCATGACTGGGGCTGACCACTTGTCCATATGACAAATAGTACATTTCAGACTTGTAATTGTGTTAATCTATAGCAGTTCTGAAAAGTAAACACATGTCTACATGCCTGTGTAATGAGATTTCTGTTATCTCACAAAGGATCTAGTATTAGTTGGCCGTATTGTTTTGACTCTATTGTTTTGTGTGTGTTACTCACTGAAGCTGTTGCTGGTGAGTGTGCATGCATGCGCGCGTGTGTGTGTGTGTGTGTATGTATGTGTGTGTATCCAGTCGGCGTGTTCAGTGTGTGCGTGTGTGTGTGTGTACGCACTGCGGCTGTTGCTGGAGTGTGTATGTGTATAATACATCGGGCGTCAGGACGGACTGAGTAGACGGCAGCGTGGGGGCTGAAGCCTGTGAGATCTATTGCCAGTCCAGTCACTCCCTGATCCACCACATCACCAATCATATTCACCTTCACCTACACACACACACAGAGTGTGTACCAAATCCAACGGCAAAAACAACTGTTTCTCAAGACTAACTACAAAGTTCACACATAGCATGATACAAAGATTTAAAAAAATAAAATGAAAAAAGAGAAAATTATCAAAAACATCACTATGGCATAACAGATGCAAAAAAAAATTTAGCACAGAACATAGTAATACTTCAGTTATCAAGTGAAATGCATATTACTATAATATTTCATTAATATAAAAGACTGGGGCAAAGGTAGAGTTTGGGACAACTATTGCTGTTTGACTGACATGCTGTTTATGTGTGTGCCTGCATGTTGTGTTTGTCCTTGACTTTTAAGGGCATCATATGAAGTTTGCTGGGTCGTGTTAAATTGAGTAGGTCAGAGGGGTTTACGGGGTGTGTAGGTCAGGGGAACAGGCTTTTTAATGTTGTGCTATATCTCTGAAATTACCCTCAGGGCATCAGGACAGACTAGACTATTGACTCCACTTATCAATAAACATTACAGTCAGCACGCGTGTTTGTGTGTGTGTGTGTGTGTAAGGCTTACCAAATTAGCTGCAGTGGCCTCTGAAAATGAGAGGCCTTGAGGAAGAATTAGAACATGGTCTTGTTCCTTACTTACACGCACCTGAGAGAGAGAGAGAGAGAGAGAGGGAGAGATGTATAATAATGAATTTAATCTAAAACAGTATGTCAAAACTCAT
The DNA here is from genome assembly GCF_902362185.1 of Chanos chanos. Lineage (NCBI taxonomy): Eukaryota > Metazoa > Chordata > Actinopteri > Gonorynchiformes > Chanidae > Chanos > Chanos chanos. The sequence continues at coordinate 16,243,190 of NC_044504.1, read as the reverse complement.
TATACAGGAGAAAGAAGTGCCTTAGAGAGAAGATGGGGAGAATAAAAGAGTCTGCCTTAACAGTCAATTATGATAAACTGTTAATTTAAATCATAAATCCACATTAAAACAGTTTTACAGAATACCTGAGACGCTCAGTGAAAAGGCCTCAAGCAACAGTTTCAAACAAACTTTGGCAATAAATTCCCTTTAGCTGAAAAGTATTACATACACAAAGCTGTATATACAAAGTACAGTAATATTCTAAATGATTTGCAAGTATATTTGTGTAGTGTGGTGTGTGTGTACTCACAGTAATATAAGCATTGGTAAAGTTTGTCCAGCCATAAAGATCCAGCAGTCTGTAGAGGCTGGCCAGTTTACAGCGGCTCTGGCGCTCTGCTTTAGAATAACTACAGTCTACACCAAACAAATCATTCACTGGAGTGACCGTTCCCAAGCCTGAACAGAGAGAGAGAGAGACTTAGTGAACCGACCTACATGTACAGTATAAAAACTCTCTGATGAAGACGTCTGGACTCACTACATAGCCCTGTTACTCTGACATGTGTATAACATTATCTCACAGTTGTTTGATTAAACAAAAACTCTGTGAAGAGTCTAGCAGCACCATGCAGAATGGTAAAGGTTAATGCAGAGTTCTGTCTATCCCTATTTAGAGACAGTAAAACAACACATTGTGAATAGGAACTTAACACACTGGAATCTTGCATTTTACAAGCTCTTAAAACAGTGAAACACCCTTTGTGCAGCGACATAACTTCCAGTAAGTTGCCAGTAAAAACCATAGACCAGAATTATAAAGTCCACTGAACAAGCACACTTCTTCTCTCCTTCATTTGGAATGTAAATGTAACAGTGATAGTATCAGAGTGCAGTCCACAGATCAGCCAGGCAGAACAGCAAAGAGGTCACCGCTGGGACAAGTATCAGGTGGTGCGGTATAGTATTGATGCTTTAATACTATGTAGAGATCTGACTGATTGAAACATTTTGAGCTCATTTAGAACATTTTAATCTTGAGTTCATTAAGGTCCCTAAAAAATGGCTTCCCAAGTGTAACATGCAGCTGAGATACTGGCAGGGCAAGGGTATGGCCTACATTTAGAATTTAGAGTTTTGATTCTACAACTGTTAACAGGAATCCAAAGGAAAGCTATGGGATGTGTTCTTTTGGGCAGCCCTGTTGGCCAGATGTCCTCTTTTTTTTTTGGCTCAGCTTGGACGGGCTAATGTGATTATGTGTTATTGTCTATGTAACTGATCAGGACATTCTCAGATTCAGTCAGAGAAGTGAGCTGTCCTCATTGCTTTTCGTTCCAACCTCTTAATTAAAAGCTGATTTCTTTCACATGGGAAACAGGTGTGTTTACTCTTCAGCCAATCAGAGATCACAGTGGTGTCTTGCTAAGGACAGCAGCAGGATGTCTACCCTCTGAGAGTGGATCTGTGTCAATCTGAGAGGATAGCTCCTCCAGGTTATGATGCTACAGTTCTAATGGTGTGAAAAAATACAGTGGTTTGCCATGTGCATGATGGAGGATGCACCGTCAGTATGTACAAGTCAGGGCAAATGAGGTGGCTGTTGTGCAAGAATTGCATATTGTGTACTGTCTTCACTGAGACATTCTGATGGAGAGTAAGTATGGATTTTGTGTCACAATGCAGTTATGACTATATGGGTCAAAGAAGTACGTGTGTGTGTGTGTGTGTGTGTGTGTGTGTGTGTGTGTGTGTTCACTCACCAAGAGAAGAATTGTATGCTCCTGTCCCAGGCAGTGAGTTGGCCATGATGAGGTCTGCAATGTGACTGAGAGCCAAAAGACCACTGGAATTACTGCCCTTAGAGACCTGGTCCTGAATCAAGCCCTCTAATTCATCCTTAAACACCTGGAAAACACACACGCACACATGTGCATACACACACACACATATGCATACACACGCGCACACACACACACACACACACACACATACGCATGCACACGCGCACACACACGCACACACGTTTGAGTTGCTGCTTAGATAAAACCCTTCAACTCATGAACAATATCAGACATTCACACTATCAGGACAGAATATGACTGCACAAACAAAACATCTCCAAAAGCTCTGGCTCCTCATGACTATCTTTGTGTGGGCGTTATGAAAACTGGTAAGCATATTACTTTATATGGACAAAAACAGGATGAAAGAGAGGCAGAGAGAGGGAGAGACGAGGGAAACATTGAGAGAGAGAGACAAAGACATCACTTTGTCTAGTGTTTCTGTTAGTGTTTTTTTTTTTTTTTTTTATTTTAGCTGTCTAGAGTTTCTTCCCAAAAATGGCAAGATATATGTCTGAATCTTAATTTGCAGGGCAAGGCTAAATTTACATTGTAAATTTAAACCAATAAATTTTGAATCCAAGGGAAGAAAAAGAGCTATGAATTCGCACTGATACTTTGACCAAAAAAGAGGAGAAAGAGACTCGACAGGAGTAACGTTGATGGAAGGCCAACATTCCACACTATCTCTGCATGGTTTCCATGGTGATGCACTGAGTTCCACTTGTTGGTTGTTATGCAATCTCTCACAAGCGTGGGCTCCTTTTTACATGCTAAGTGAGAGAGTGTGCATGTCTATGTGTATGTTGTTCTTTAAAGAGTGTTTTCACAGCATTTTTCCCTTTATGAGACTGACTGTTATTGATTCAAAGGTTAATAAGCACTATGTGTAGGGGTGTGTGTGTGTGTGTGTGTGTGCTTGTGTGTGTGCGTGAGGGGGGCCGCAGGATTATGGCACCAATGCAGTTTAAAGAAATTTGACCAATCTGACCAGTCATCACTTTCCAAGTCTGATTGTTTCTTAACATTTCTGAATGCGCTCTCTCTCTCTCTCTCATGTGTGGGTTGTGGTGTATGTGGTACTTCTAGCTGCAGAGGCATCCAAAGCCCTCTGTGCTTGCTCAACTGTCTCCAGTAGGAGCAGGAATCACTTGAACTTCCATATTACACTCTTACACACACACACTGTGACACACACAGTCTGGTCTCATGCAGTTATTCTGTTTAGTGCTCTCTTTAGTATGAATACACAGACTAAAATGTGAACATGTTGTCGATCAAATCAAGAACCAATCATGGTAACCCTCCTCCTGGCTTGGCCATCTGTCTCTGCAGAGTACACACATTTCACTCACATGATGTATTGCTATGTAGTCTCAACAAGGCTCTCTTATGATCCTCACAAACCAGAGCATGTCAAGAGTTTTTACCCCCAAATCATGCCCTCATATCACAAAACTTGGCTGAATGGTGCTATTGTGTCTTTATGTTAAATGTTAATGTTAACAGCGAAAGCTCTAAATGATAGCATGAGAGTAACATCAACCCAAGGCTGTTTTAGGATGAACAGAGTGTCTGTTTCTCTCTCTCTCTCTCTCTCTCTCTCTCTCTCTCTCTGTGTTTGCGTTTGTGTGTGATTCTTACTGGACTCTGTAGAATCTGGGTCACTCTTTTCTTCTGCTCCATCATGCTAAAGTCTTGTCTCAGATCAGGTGACATGTTACGGCTCCTCAGACACTCAGAATCCTTTTCGTCCATTCGGTCAGCGTACCTCTCTTTTAGGTCCAGACTACTTGGGGTCGGTATCCGGGGTGACCCCATCTGCTCCACTTCCACACTCATCCCCTAACACTCAGACTGACACACACAGCAACCACTGCTATGTTTCTCACTGCAGCTGGCAGCAGGTGATCCCTGAATACTGGAATATGGAGAGATAAAGTGATGTTAATACTACGTGGTAATAATATGTTTTGCTGGAATACTACTGATTTCAGAGTGTGTATGAAGTTGTATGGATGGTTAAAAAGATTGTTTTACTCATTAAATCTAAAAGTAAAGTTTGTTCCCCCTCCTCAGACTCACACACAAAAAAGAAAACTTCTTTGAGTTAAGTCTTGACTTTCTGATAGCATCGAGTTCCCTGAGATATTTTTCCTAACAAAACGCTGCAGACATGCTCTGTAGCAAAGACTGACCCAAACGCACACATACATGCACACTTAAATCGACGGCAAAGCTTGACACACACTCTAAGCACTCTAAGCTTAGCACACACATTTTTTGCCTGGCCACTGTGCTGCACCTTAGTCTATCCGAGCAGCTGTAAAGAGTCAATAGTGAGCAACTGGGGGGCGGCGGGGGACGGGGGAGGGGCTAAGTTCCCCCGAGCGCCATGAAAATGCAACAGATTTAGAGCACTTCGCACCTTTACAGATAAAACGTCACCTATGGGGGTGAAATGGGCGAATGCGCACCCGAAGATAAGTACACAAAGCACAGTGAGGCGGTAACTCTTTCAACTTTCCAATGGGGTGCGCAATTAAAACTAGACTGGTGTGCGGCAGTATGTCTTTGTGACTCGTGGGCTTCATAGTCAATAAGAATACATCACCACAGCGAGTGTATCTAAACAAATCAGTTATATCCAGGCTACAGACACACACGTAAGATGAGCCTAACCTCTGAATCAAAAGCCTTTCTAACTCCAAATCTGTATAGAGTGGACTTAGGACTGTCTGATTTCACTTTATTTCCATACATGCCGTATATATTTCATTGTCTTCAAAAATCTGTTTTAACTTGTCTGGCGCAGCTGCCTCCGCAAGCAGTCTAGAGCTTTTGTCACTATATGACTACCATTACATTACGTAACATTATGAGTCTATCAAACGCATCCGACCCATCAGTTTGTTCTTGGAATGATACAACACAAAAATCTTTACCATGCAAAGTCTCTGAATTCTTCAATCTTCGGCAGCATTTAAAAGCATATGTAATTAAATAATGTAAACTGTAATATTACATTTGCAAGAATCTGAATATCAACTTTTTGAAAGTTGACTGCTATACATACATTACGAGTGCAATGCCTTACGAACATTTATGTAGTTTTCAGATGATACCGAAGTGGATTCTCTGGTTCTGGTCGGGACACATCACTCCGTCAGAAAAGACAGTGGGAAAAGGCAGGAAAACGTTTCTGATGTTATAATCCAACCCGCGATAAGTTACACCCCAATTTTAAGCATTCTTGCCAACTGCAGATCGACACTTTTACTCCCAGACCGTGTTTTAACGTGGTATGTATTGCGCCTTATTCCCAAAACCAAGAGAAGTGTGTGAGCGTGCGCGCTTGGAGAGCTCGTCCGCGTGTTGTACGTGGGTGTGTTTGTGTGGGAATTTGCTGAAAGGACCACGTGGTTTGCCTTACCCGCCCACTGTTGATTACTTGGCGGGACAAAAGTAAAGCAGTGCAGGGTCCCCCATTCCCAGCTACCCCCGTCTTTACCTATTTCGCCCCGACACACACACACACTTACACACACAACCACACCCCCTTCCACCTGGGTGTCACACAGTTTTGCGGGTGGGTCAACATACATCAAAATATATATTTTTTTATTCATTTCGCATAGGCTATGTGAGGTCTTATTGCTCAGCAGTCTGTACCATTATTCACTTGAAACGATCTCTGTTAAATGCAATGAAATGTTCTTTTTTTTTATCTAAATTTACTACATTTACAGTCAGAAAATCAACAATTAGAGAACATCCATATTCTCATATTTATGTTAAAGATGCATTTCTGTGCAGAGAAAACTTCTTATTATCTATGCATAGATACGCATATAGATAGATAGATAGATAGATAGATAGATAGATAGATAGATAGATAGATAGATAGACATGGGCATGTGTGTGTGTGTGTGTAAATATATATATGAAAAACTAGGAGTAGACATAAAGGACAACATTGTTTCTGAGATGGACAGGAGGGCAAGATGGACACTTGTCATAGGTTAGAGTTAAATGCAGATATAAAAAGGATTTCATCTTTATTATTTAGTCTGTGGTCTTCCCTCTCTCTCTCTCTCTCTCTCTCTCTCCCTCTGTGTGTGTGTGTGTCTGAGGAAAAAGTCTCCTTTATGATGCAAATCCTCTAACACAAGCTCTTCTCACCCCAAGTCATGTTTCCTGCACAGGGCAGAACAATGAGCTCACAGGAATTCAGTCACCATGTGAACTCATCCAGAGCTGGAGTCGCTGTGTCCGGGAAATAGACATATGCCTTTTTTGAGAGTAAACCTTGATTTTTTGGCATATAATTTCATGGAGAAGGGCTGACATTCCCATGGCCTTCACAAAGGGGAGGGAGGTGAGGGGGTGGGGGTACATAGAGGAACCAAAGCCAACACAGCAAACATAACCAAAACACAAGTGCTTCAAAGCAAAGTGCTTTGTACCTTGCCCAGAAACTTCATTCATGCGTTAGTTGACTCAGAGAGGATAAAGAGACAGTTTGAGACCAGTTTGTTTATTCAGATGCAGACGCTGGCCAGATGTTACTCAGTCGAGATCAAACAAACGCACACACAATTCTTTTTGTGCTTCAAATAATGTGTCTTCTATTTGAAACTACTTTTTCAAGGAAAGTCTACTGTCTTTGATATTGATGACTGCTCTCTTGAGTGAAGCACTCTCTGTAGATTACATAGCACTGTGGCAGAATCAACACAGTCTGAGAAATCAGACAAAATCTCTCTTACTACAACGGCTCGCAAGCTGTTTCCACAGCTCTCTTCCGTTTTTATACACTAACTGACCTCTGGCAAGTGTAATTTGTGGATTCTTACAGGTTAACATATACAGTTTTCCAGGAATTACAGGAAGTTATGAATGAAATGTGTTTTGATGTGTCTTGGACCATTTTTATTCCTTATCTGTGTCATTTGTGATATGTCAAATATGCTATCTCACCAAAATCGAGGGATTTCCAATTACAAGGTGGTTCCATTATCTGTGATAATAGTGTACTATGTGAACACTAGTCAGATCTGCTGCAAACCCTGCCGACACAGGATTTGATCGAGTACCCCCCCCCCCCCCCAACACTTTCTCCCTTCCTCTTTTTTTATCAGATCTTCTGGCAGTTTAGTCAAAGGCTTTGCTTAGCAGTCTCAGTTACTTCATTAAGATGATGACTTAATGAACAATAGGGACAGCAGACAGATGATACAACTCTTTTTTAAATGGTGTGATTAAGCCTAAATGTCAAGCCGTGCTTTTTAATAGTTTGTTTCTGGATGTTAAAACAGGATATTATGTTTTATGTGTCAGGGAGGTACTGAAAAACAATTTTGTCAAAACACATTTGTTAGCATAAATCAGATAATGCTAATATTTACCAGAGCACTTTAAAACAGCAAATGAAAGCAATACACTTGCTGTAACCCAACTGTGTTTACATGTACAAGGCTTAGAACAGCTCCATACTATAAACTGGGGATAGGACTGACAGGTTTGCACACACACACACACACACACACAGAGGGAGGGAAAGGAGAGTGAGAGAGAGAGAGAAAGAGAGAGAGAGAAAGAATGTGTGTGTGTGTGTGTGTGCGCGCGTGCGCGTATGTGTGTATGTGTGTGTGTGAGAGAGAGAGAGATAGAAAGAGAGCGAGTAAGTGAGAGAGAGAGAGAGAGAGAGAGAGAGAGAGAGCAGACATACAGTTATTGTAGTGAGGATCTGCTGGCTGCCAAAAATTTACTGAAGTGGGACAGACCCTGATTCTAAACTGTTTCAATTCCCCAAGTGATCTGATGAGTCAAATAGCTTATCACAAGAAAACATGCCCAAAATACTGATAAATAAGCATATCTATTACCCGTTGACCCTGTATAGCATCAACATCTTTCCCCATACCTGTCTAAATCATACGTGTCTACATTATACCTGTCTACATCATACATACACATACAGAGGCTACAAAGTGCACAAACCTGTTATGTATTTGAGAACTTACCTTTTTGTGTTTCTCTGTTTTGTGACCTTTCAATGCTTGTGGTACAGCAAAAATTCAACTGGTCCTACAGTGCTGAACGTAGTGATTTTTTTGGGAGGTCTCACTCACAAGAATAATAAAATACAATTAAAATACAAAAAAAAACAACATAGCACTACTTAAGCTATCTGAGAGGTCATTTAAACTCACAGTATTCTGCCCAGTGATTGGTATACTGTAAAACAAAAAATATAACATGACATTACCATAAGAACAAAAGTGTGTAACGGGAGAGCTTAACAGCATGCAAGGTCAAGAGAGCCATGATAGAATTGAAATTGATTTTTTTTTCTTCACTGTTTCTGTATTTGTTTAACGCTCTTTGGATTCAAATATGAATATGTAAAGTGTCCTTCCTATCCTGAATATTGTTTTACTTTACTTATTTATAACACACAAGAGAATACATCTTAGCATAAGCCACATTCGCACACCCAAAAATGTTCACACACACATAAACAGCGGACGTCATTACTGCCCTGTACTTGACCTAGACTTCTTGGCATGATGTTTAATCTTCGGTCCACAGAACGAAACAGAGATTTTATCTTTTTTTTTTTTCTCCCAGACCACTTTGTAAGATTGGTTAAAACTCAGAGTGCTGAATAGCTACAGGGAAAAGTCAGTAATGGATGTTACATCTTCACCTTTATTTGAATGTTTCATCCACTGTTTATCGTTCAAGAGGTAAGATAGAGAGAGAGAGAGAGAGAGAGAGAGAGTGATGAGTTTTAAATGAAGAGAAGCATGAGCTTGGTTTTGGGTTTCCCTTTTAGCATTTATTTTAGCATAACACCCAGAGGTGTGTAGGATGGCATTTAAAGTGACAGAATTAAAATTACAGAAGTAAATATTCTAATTTCAATACTCAGGTCAGGCCAAAAAGGTATAGATAAGGTACAATTAATAGAAATGCTTTTATGTAACAAAAATCACCCAAAGAAAGTAACTGCTTTTTAACTGGATCCTGTAAACTTTTCTGTGTAATAAATGTAGCATTAGTATTCTATGAGGCTAAAAAGTCCATTCTTTGCATGTATGTCTCATAGTCTACACCAAAACTCAGATAAGCCACAGATATTTAGCAAATCTAAAATAAATATTGCTCTTGTATCCTCTTAAAGGCATTTTGCAGTAGAGCCTGCCTGTTAACTAACGTATGAATAGTGACCCCTCCTGGAATCGCAACCTTATCATGGTGGAGGGGTTTGTGAGCCCCTGCGATCCTGGGAGCATGCAGCTCCTGGTAAGGTCACCCAATGCAATGAGGTCCCAGGTGAGGGGCCAGACAAAATGCGATTCTTAAAGCCCTTATGAATAGCACCCACAGAGAAACAGGCACCTCAACCGGAATAGGGAAACTGAGGCCCCCACCTGGAGCCATGCCTGGAAGGGGAGCTCATGGGCAAGCGCCTGGAGGCCGGACCTGCCACAGGCTTTTGGTAAGTGTCACCTCTCTGGCGAGCCAGAACTTGTGAAGGAGATGGAGTGATACCAATTATATATAGTTGGGCTCACTTCTACGGCTTGGCTCTGAAACCCCTGGATGGGGGCTGGACTCTATCCTTCTCCGGAGTTACCCAGAGTGAGAGGTGATGGGCAGGTGTGGGGTTACTTGTTAGCCCCCGACTGAGTGCTGCTGTGTTGGAGTTTGTCCCAGTGAACAAAAGGGTTGCTTTACTGCGGCTTCGGGTTGCAGGAGGGAAATCTCTGACTGTCGTGGCGGCATACATGCCGAAAGGCAGCTCGGAGTACCCAGCCTTCCTAGAGACACTGGAAAGTGTCCTAGTGAAGACACCATCTGGGGACTCTGTAGTTGTACTGGGAAACTTCAATGCTCACGTTGGCAATGATGGAGACACTTGGAGGGGAGTGATTGGGAGCAATGGCCTATCCGATCTGAACCCGAGTGGTGCTTTGTTGTTGGACTTCTGTGCGAGCCATGGATTGTCCCTAATGAACACCATGTTCGAGCATAAGGCGGCTCATAAGTGTACCTGGTACCAGAGCTCCTTAGGCCAACAGTCGATGGTCAACTTTGTAGTCGTCTCATCAGACCTGGACACTAGGGTGAAGAGAGGGACAGAGCTGTCAACTGACCACCACCTGGTGTTGGATCAGAGGGGGAGGCTGCTGGACAGACCTGGTAAACCCAAGTGCATAGTGAGGGTGAACTAGGAACATATGGCTGAGGACCCTGCCTGGAGGGTCTTCAACTCACACCCCCAGAGGAGCTTCTCCCTGATCCCGAGGGGGGTTGGAGACATGGAGTCCAAATGGACCCTGTTCAAAGTCTCCATTGTTGAAGTGGCAGCTTTGACCTGTGGCCAGATGGTCATCGGTGCCTGTCGTGGTGGCAACCCAAGGACCCGTTGGTGGACGCCACCGGTGAGGGAAGCCATCAAGATGATGAAGGAGGTGTTCCGGGCTTGCCTAGCTCGGGGGACTCCGGCATTGGCTGAGAGATACGCCAAAAGGGCTGCAGCAATGGTAGACATGGAAGCAAAAACTTGGGTATGGGAGGAATTTTGGGAGGACATGGAAAAGGACTTTCAATTGGCCTCAAAGAAGTTCTTGCAAACCGTCAGGTGACTCAGGAGGGGCAGGCAGGGCCTCATCCTGGCAAGGCACCAGGAGTGGATGAGATCCGCCCTGAGATGCTGAAGGCTTTGGATGTTGTTGGGCTGTCATGGCTGACATGTCTCTTCAATGCCTGTTGAGTGGCAGAGGGGGTGGTGGTCCCCATTTTTAAAAAGGGGGACCGGAAAGTGTGTTCCAGTTATCGGGGTATCACACTGCTCAGCCTCCCTGGGAAAGCCCCTGGAAAGGAGACTGCGACCGATTGTTGAACCTCAGATTCAGGAGGAACAATGTGGATTCCTCACTGGCCATGGAACAGCGGACCAGTGAGTGTTGGACTCCATCAAGGCTGTACCTTGTATCCAATCCTATTCTTGATTTTTCTAGACAGGATTTCAAGGCGCAGTCAGGGTGAGGATGTTGTCCTGCTTTTTGCAGATGATGTGGTTTTGTTGGCCTCATCAAACTGTGATGAGCACGCATTGGGGTGGTTTGTAGCCGAGTGTGAAGTGGTCAGGATGAGGATCAGCACATCTAAGTCCAAGGCCCTGGTCCTATGCCGGAAAAAGGTGGCTTGCCCCCTCCAAATTAGGACTTAGGAGTTACTGCTTCAAGTGGAGGAGTTCAAGTATCTCGGGGTCTTGTTCACGCGTGAGGGTTAAAATGGAATGGGAGATCGACAGGCGGATCGGGGCGGTGGTGGCAGTCATGCAGTCGTTGTACTGGACCGTCGTGGTGAGGAGGGAGTTGAGCCAGAGGGCAAAGCTCTCAATTTACCAGTCAATCTTTGTTCCGTCCCTCACCTATGGTCACAAGCTCTGGGTAGTGACCAAAAGAATGAAATTGCGGATACAAGCGGCGGACATGAGTTTCCTCTGCAGGGTGGCTGTGTGCACCCTTAGAGATAGGGTGAGGAGCTCTGATACCCGGGAGGGAGTAGAGTAGAGCTGCTGCTCCTCTGCATTGAAAGGAGCCAGCTGAGGTGGTTCGGGCACCTAGTCAGGATGCCTCCTGGGTGCCTCCCTGTGGAGGTGTTCTGGGCACAACCAACTGGGAGGAGACCCCGGGGCAGACGTGCAAGTAGGAGGCAAGAAGTGCAAGTACACACTGTGACTCTTTAACCTCCCAAAATATCTGTTTATATTTGTCATTCAGGGTGACGGATGGTAAACATATACACTAAGTAAATAGGGTAAATATGTTTAGGGATCAGTTTTTAGGGCTAGAGGCTCTTTTGGTAACTCTCCACCCCATAATCCTTTATACCCTCTCTCTGGGTTGTGACCTTTTGACCCATGAGATGGGAAACTCTCCAATGTTTTATCAAACTCATAACCTTTGACTCTATAATATAGTAATTGGAAGCAGCTGCCCGTTGGAAAGAGGATTCCATTTTCTTCATCAGGGAAAACTGATACTCACCTCTCTGTGATACTCTATGGCTATGGCACAAAAGCCTTCAGTACACAGACTGAAAAAAAAAAATAAAAACGACAAACAGCACCAGGGCTTATAGTGATATTTTCCAGAGTGTACAGAGTCTAAATCTTTTGTCCTTTTCAGTCCAGATGCTTAGAGTTTTCTTTGCTTCTGGAAAAAAAAACATGGCAGAACTCCACGTCGTTTGACCTGAGTTCAACCCACAGCTTTTGATTTAATCATTATTCCTATAGTTAACTTTTTGCTTTTTGAAGTCGGTTTGTGACATTTTAATTACGACAAGATGGGTTTACCTTTGGTGAGCAAAAAAGGGGAAAGCAGAAGTCTCTCACGTCACGAACATTGCAATAATTTCCCCTGAGGTTTCTTACATAATCAGTCAGTCTGCTCAGCCAGGGCTCTGCTCACTCTATTTCTGTTGCACTATTTCAGGACAAGGAAGACTGGAGGGCCATAGCCTCTCACGTTTGCCTTATTATTCTCGAGTTTATTACGGTTAAGAAAGAAAACTCTGAAAATTCTCAGACAGAAATACTGTGAGAAATTCTGCTACACAACTCACTCCATATGACAGTGTGGTTTTCATTAAAACTCCACTGAAAATTTTTGACCAGTGAAACAGAACTTAATTGTTGGTAAGGATTTGTTTCCAAATCGTGTCATCATAGCATGACTTAGTCAGTGAAAAGAAAAGATAGCTATAACAGACGCAGGATTACTGCTATAGATTCTGGTTTGTGTTTCTGTGATGGAACTTTGTATTGACGCAGTTATTATTATTATTAGTAGTAGTAGTAGTAGTAGTAGTAGTATCAGTATTATTATTGTTATTGTTGTTATTGTTGTTGGTGGTGCTGCTGTTTTTGTTGTTGTATTAAGCCTAATGTTGATGCTGTGTCGTTCAGACAGTGGTGATATCATTAAGAATCATCCACGAGGGATGTGGGATGAGCTTATAAACATGTTTATGTGGAGTTGTAAGGGCTGATGGTAAATTTCTAAGTATAAAACACTGAAAAACTCTGAAAGAAACAAAAACCGTTCAAATTTCCACTGAAGAGACCAGTATGAAGATAGTTTGGAAACTGTTGTCCTGGAAGTCTCATGACTGGCATAAATTTGTATGACTCAGTTTTCGAAGCTGTTTGGTTAATCTTCATTTCTTATCAGTTTCTCATCCCAAAGGACATTAACCCTCCGTTAATCTCACTAATGAAACATTAATGCTCTATTAAGACGTGTTGTAGTCTGTGCTGCACCCTGGACTGAAAGACCTTATGGAGAGGCAATCTGTCTTTGTTCACCATGAATGTAAAGTCACTTCTCCTCTCACAAGCTGTGTATCTAAAATCAACAGTCTCAGAATGATTTACTATTGGTGGTGAGATAAATGAGGTGTAATCATCTGTTTGTGGACTTGAGGTTGAGAAATGAACTTCATGTGACGTTCACCACAGTTTAAGACTTCTGCTGAAAATAAGAGACATGTATTCACACACACACACACACACACACACACACACACACACACACACACACACACATACACACACACACACACACAGACATGCACGTACGAAGGATATATTTGACAAATGTATCGCTAACAGTTTGAACTCCAGCTCAAACTTGATTGGCTCAGGATGTAATGGCATCCTGAAGAATGACCATCATTAACCCTGGACAGAGTTTGACCTCAGTCTTAACTTGCCTTTGTTCATGTCTTTCCTCTCAGGGAACAGGTCGGACGCATGCTACTCCATCCCTCCCTCCTGTCTTTCGTCTGTGGGAAGGGTGTGCAGTGTGAAACGGGAGGAGAATGTAGGAGCTCTGTTTTGTCTCACGTCGCTTTACCTCCATCTGACACTCACTGCTTAGTCTCAACCTGTCTTACAAATGTGCTTCAGTAAGAACATTCCGGAAAAAGCAAACACCGTGGGTGGTAATGAACCTGGTATTAACATAATTATTAAACTGTGCTTGCGTACATGCAGGTCCATTTTATCTATCTGAAATTAAAAAGTATTTCATGCTTATCTGTAGGCAATTTATTTATTTACACAATATATACACTGCATAACACATGTATCTTACACAAAAGATAGACTGTAATCAGATAATAATTTTGTGAAGTATCAAGGAGCCTCATATTAAGAGGCACCATTTTTAAAACAGTTAAAATCAAACAGCACTATTGAATCCAGCTCCGTGGTAGAGGAACATGCTTCATAGAACCACTAACATTGAACAGGGTCACTTGTGCAAATTCTACCACTCTGTGTAAAATTTATACTGTTACAAATATGCAATGCATATGCAAATTCAAACATTTTCAGTATAATGAGTAATGGTGTATGTGCATAACATTCTGAATAAATGTTAGTGAGAAAAAAACAATACACCCATAAAAAACATTTGAGGTCGGTAATATTCAGTGTGCAGAATGCAAAACACTGCCTGCCTCTCCATCTCGAAACAGCTCTGAGGTCAACACAGAGAATCTATGCCCACTCTCACATCCTCCTCCTACACATACACATACACACACACACACACACTCACACACACAAGTACACTCCACAGTCGATGACTAACAGAGTGTGTGCGTTATCATCTCCACCATGCCATGAGGCATAGATAGAGAGGGGAGGCATATTGAGAGAGGGAGAGAGACAGAGAGAGAGAAAGAGAAAGACAGGGAGAGAGACAGAGAGAGAGGGACAGAGAGAGAGAGAGAGAGAGAGAGAGAGAGAAGTGGTTGTATTTTTGACCTTTGAACTGAAAGAGTACATTCTGGTCCACTCTGCTTATCCTCCCTTTCTGTTGACAGGGGTTTTCACTTTGTGCTGTGTGTTTTTTTTTTTTTTTTTCAGTCTTGGCACAAATTTGCATCTCTCTCATTAGTGAAGAATCTCCAGACGAGCACAGCACACACTGTCTGGTCCAATGTGGGACAGTACAGCACAATACTTATTAAGCAATAGAAATATGAGTTGGCAGGAGATGTTGCAGAAACCAGATGAGATAGTGAGACTTGACATGACAGACTAAAAATGTAAGGCCAGACTGAATAGATTAAGAGATTAATTAAGAGATGTGACTATTGTATGTGTAATTGTATTTATAACAGTCTTCCTGTAACAGGATACATGACTAGAGTAAGGATGTTGTTGTCTCAGTGAGTAGGTAGAGCACAGTAAGCAGTATTATATACATAGTGTTATATGAGCACTGAACCCTACCCTGGAGCACATACCAAGCAGAGGATATGTTAAATTTAGAATTCACATCCACCCAGTTTTCTTTTCCCCTGTTTTAATATGGCTGATAAAATGCTCATTTCCTGGCCCTCATCCCAATCCGTTTCTCATGATACTGCCCAATCCCAGGGGAACCCAGACAGGTCAGTGGTCAAGGGTCAGGTTTCGTGTTTTCAGTTCCAGTTGAAATGAGACGTTCTTGATGGAAGTGTAAAACAGTGTAAAATGTGTGATGTCAAACAGCAGAGCCTGACTCCTACAGGAACGTTCACCATGGCTGATATCAGAGTTAGAGTGAATGAGAAAAGTCCAGCCTGACCATCAGGTGAGGAATACTGAGTCTAAACGGACTCTCATTAATTTTCACTTTGTAAAGTAGAATGAACCTACACTGCCACCAAGTGGTTAAAAGATGAACTGATACAGTTAAAATTATTCGGCAGCACATACCGGTACGTGACTGCTGGTCACAAGAAACATAAATCTTCCAGGGGAGTTATCCGTTTTTAATGATGTACTGCTCATTTCTTATGAAAATATGAACATTTACACTTCCATTTTTTTGTTCATATGCCATTTGGTCATTTTCCCAATAACAACTGTTATAAATACAACTAAACTGTGGATCAGATTTACTCATTTGCTTTAGTCTGTTTCTTTTTGTTGTTGTTATTTTTGTTTTGAAAATGGCTGATGTGCACTTTTCAGAAAAAGCTGTTCACATACCAAGCTGAGTAATCAATATTAGCAACAACTATCTGTCTGAAAAAAAAAAAAATCCCAGCTCAGAACATCCAACTTGAAAACAACATTAAAACTTCACAACTAAAATCACTAACGAATCCTGACTAGAAAATTGGACCGTTTGATTGAAAGTGTCACAGCAGTGACATGCCTGGCAATCTGGACACATGGTAAGTTTTTAAGTACTACCTGCTCAGTGCCGGTTTTACAGCGAAAAATATGACCTCAGAAACCCTTACTTCATTTTTTTTATCTTTTAAGCTCTGCTGTAATGTATCAACATGTCACCAATACCTCGCACTGATTTACACTGAATATGGATCATTTTAATTTTATCTTGAAGGTGAGCAGGGTAATAAGGATTAATTTTACCTAAGTTACATTTCCACATTGATCTAATTGGTCTCAACCTGGTAGATAAGGTTATCAATACAATGGACTCCTCTGTGTAAATGATAGAGGACAGCATGTTCAGTAATGTAAAGAATCACCTGTTCAAGACCTGGGGCTAAGAGTATCATACTCAATAGTGGTACTCAGTGACATCAATTCCGCCCACTTCTCTTGTTTTGATGTCGTTGTATGTCGGATTCACTGTGTGTTTTAAGAAGGGTAAATATGTACAGAACACAGGGTGAATGTAACATTGAGGTAAAAGCACATCATCTTATACTTTGTTTTCAAGATTCATTGATTGAACATCCTGCTCTGATAATAATGGGATCACGGTGAAAGCCAGGCTCATGTTCTCTGCGTTTGTTAGCGCTTTGTCTGAGTTCTAGCTGTAGTCTTGTTTTTTTCATCGGATGAAGCTTTTATCAGGTTCAAGGACAGTCCTCCCTCTGAGATGTTTTTGACCCATGCTGATGTAAGCAAATGATTCAAATACAGCCTCTACATCTGACTGAGAGAAAAGCTGTAATTTTTGCATTGAGTTAACTTGTGCTAATGCTCTATGTGTCTGAGCCGTAGTGTTATGTTTCGTTAAAAAAGACTTGGTAACTCATCCCATCTTGATTTGAGTTTACAATTACAATTACAATTTTGCTCATTTAGCTGTCGCTCTTATCCGGACTGACTTACAGTTATTACTATGCCAGTGGTTACAAACCTCATGAGAAAGCTTGAGGTAAAATGCCTTCTCTCTCTTTGTCTCCGTCTCTGGGGAACCACATTGACAGGAATAAAGAAAAAGACTAAGGTGTCGGGCAGGCCAGAGAGCGTGTCCTGACGCATGTAAAGACAGTTATTACTGGGTCAGTATCAGGGGGTTAGGTTTAAAATGCAGTCTCTGTAAACGTGGCAATTAAGAATGATTCATTGATAACCAGTGCAACTGTAAGAGGCCAAACATTCTTTATATTTAATGTGCTTGGGTGTCTGCTTTTCACAACCTGAAACAGAAAATAAATAAGGAAAACATTATAGTGATGAGAGGGGATTTTGTTCATTTTTTTTCTCATTGTCACCACAACAACTGTTTCCTGTGGGGGTGATGGATAGGGTTTGGGCTAAATTTAGTGTCCTGGGCATATAGACAGATAAGAACCCAATTGCATAACACCATATTTGGATTGAAGGTCAGTGTGGACTGTGTTGTTAAATGTTGCGGTGATGGTGACAGGGTCACAAAAAGCTATTTTTGGTCTGTGTAGCTTTTCATATTGATTATTTGGGCTTTGCCTGATACATCAGTTTCACGCAGAAGCCTTCCTGAATTTATCATTAAGCTGTGACAGCAAGTTTCATCTAGATTTAAATCGTAAAATATTTGAAATGTGTAGAAAAGGAAAAATGTTCCTAAAAGCTCTCCAAAATAATGTGAGGAGATAGTGAGGAAAACGAATGAGCTGACTAGGAGCCTAGAAAAAGACATAATGTACACTGAGAGCTATCGAGTGGACCAAAATGGATGGGAAATTTTTTTTTGAAGAGTTAGGAGAGGAGAGGAAGACTTTGTCTTACATGAAAAAGTTGTATAAGTGCGAACTCACTGTACTTATCTGAGATGGAGTGTCCTAGGGCCAGTGGCGCGGACTGGTGGGGGCTGCCGTGTGTTTGCCGGTTTCATTGAAATGCAGGATGATCTGAAGACTTGGCAGTTTGCATAGTTCTCTTTGCGTGTTGAGCCATAGTTCAGCGTGCTCGCTTGTCACAATCTTACTGTTGCTTAAGTTTAAGTAACACAGTAAGAAGAGTTCTGAGACCGCAGCAAGAAGCTCTTCACGCGTCAATTACTGCTCCCCCAAAAAGGCCTCTGTGATCTGAAAGGACACGGTCGGTGAGTCCACGTGTATCAGAGGAGACATGTATGAGAGGTTACAGACTGTTTAGGGTGATCGATAAACTCACTAGCGATCCTGAAGCGTAAGCGATGGGGAATCGTAAAACGATGGATTTGGCCCCGAGTAAATTAGGGATAAATTTTCCAGTATAATCAAGTGCTGTGATACAGCTATGAGCATCATATTAGAAATACAGAAAAAAAGTAAAATAATTTAATTTTATGATTTTTAGTATACAGTACAAATACTATAAAGTACTGCATAGTTTACCTTCCAAACGGATGGGTCTGCCTGCGGTCTGACAGGAATGCTGCAGTGGTCAGGGGTTGCCATCCTGTTTTGTTTGTTGTGGCATGTAAAGCCCTTTGAGACTGTAAACAGTGATATTGGGCTCTAAATAAACTTGAAACCTGAAACTCAGTCGTAGACACAGATCTAACCTACTGATGTTGGGGACACTGATAAATGACAGTCCGTGAGGACAGAGCTGAAAGCAGCAGTGAGTCTACAGAAGCTTATGGCACCACCTTAGGGCATGACCCCTGATTAGTTCAAGGGAAATTTATGTTGCCAGGTAGTTTATATGAATGATTTTTATGACTTCTGGGTGTGCTTTTGTTCTTCTTTTACCCAGAATGATATAAGACTGCAGAACTGGTGATCAGTTACCACAAGCTGTTTTGAGATTCATAGACTGGAAAGGATTTATTTTCCTTAGCAAAAGGACATCTCCTTAGCAAATGAGGAGTCATATTTAGGTAAGAATTGCAGCTCTGTGTTTCCTGAGTAACTGACCCTGTGACTCTAAAAGTTGTGAGGTGAAATAGTCACTGGCTCAAATGGTGTCAGGCAAGTGGCTTAAACATAACCATCACCTCTCTGGACTCCATCATGCATATTTAACATATTGCATGTCAGGATAGTCTACAAAATAGAAGATCTCCCTTATTAATGATATCTTGGACATGTCTAACATCAACCAAGAGAAAAACCTTTAAAACGCTGATTAATGTTTGATGCTCTGTGTGCTTTTGGCCGGGGGAAGAAGTTCATCTCATTTTAAAATCCTGTATTTCAAAATATCACATTTGTTATAATTGGTCTAAGGTTCTGCAGACTGCCGAGGGTGCACAGCGGGCAAAACTACAGTATAGTTTTACCCAGTTTCAGGTCAACTGTTCGTTTTGGTTAAAGAGTCTTCTTTATGTTTTCTGTATAGCAGATTAAAGGAGACTCCAGCTCCTCATTCTGTGCCTCTTGAAACTTTTAGGTTATTTGCATATGTAGATGAGTTAAGTTAATATTTATTGTTTTATCAAAGGCGAGTCTCAAAAGCATGGCTGTTCATCATCTGCTAAAGTGAAGTGGCCCAAAAGCAGGGGTTTGTAGCAGATTCTGATGCTTTCAGCTCTTTGGGCCGTTGTTACTGCACTCTCAAAGTGGACATGTACAGACTGCCACAGTGGTTTTATAGAGGTAGATGTCAGGTGATCAACAGCTTAGCAACAATTTTACTTTGTCACTAATTTAGAACTACAGTGTCCCAAGAGAGGAGTTCGTTTCTGGAAAGGAATTCAAAGTCTTCTTGTAGATTTTTCTTTTTATGTTCAGAGAACAAATGTCTGGGACCAGTGGAATTATTTTTGTCACCTGAATGTGTGATTAAATTTGCTGATTTGAAGAGTAGTGTGGCAGCTTATTGCCTTCAGAAGGCAACAGCGGTGGCTGTTATACCAGAGATATGATTGTTAGAGTGAATCAACATGAAAGCATGCGCCTTATTAGAGTGAGCTGGGGGAATAAGGGCTTGATTGACATCTATGTCGAATGCAGACGGTTACTTAAAACATTTCAGGCAGTGCAGAGCAGGGCTGCTGACGTGCCTGTGTTCTCCAGATGTTCTCTACAGGTCAGTACCGTACACACGCTCATGTTCTTCAAATGTATACAGTGGTTACAGCATTCAGCACTTACATTTTGTGCATGTTTTGAATGATGTTCTTTCTTGTTTCTGTTCTTAAACTGTGTTCATGCAATGTTCAGGACTCAGAATGTTAGGGTGTTTAGCTCACTGGATGATCAGAGTGTGAGACCAAATGAGACTTTTATAACATATTCATTTGTTGTTGTTTTTTTCAGGTATTGTTGTGCTTATGCTCACAGATATGCGTGCTGTGTGATTAATTTTGTGCTTGGCCAAGCTCAGATGACTATCTAGGTCACCTGGCAAAACAAATTTGAAAGGAGTGACTCACCAGACCATGCCCAATATTTAAAAGGTACATCTTGGCTCATCCTCAGCTTAAGTTTTATTTTCTTTCTTTTTTTTTGATAAAGGATAAAGGATATGGATGGTTTCCAGAGAAATGGATGTTTTAAAGAGGCAATGTTGATAATTGCCATATCTCTGATCCTTTATCCTTACACAAGTTCAAGGGATCTTTGAGTAACATGGACAATTCATGAAGAATGGAATGATGAACTTTGTAATTGGCCATTTTCTTGCCTGTTGAGCACATTCATAGATACTTGGGATATGTGTTTGTATATTATTGCACTGCGATCTGTGCTGTTGTGGGTTGTTCTATCTCTTTGTTTACATGCTTTTTTAACCATTCCCATTGCTCACGAAACACAGGTGGAATTTGTGGCCACTCTATCCAGGTGTGGCCTGGATTGGCTAGAAGAAGCGTGTATGTGTGATTATAGTAAGGGTGGGTTAGAAGAAAGACTGTAGAGAAGTAAGACTATAACTACAGCTTAACCTGTTAGTGACGAGCTGCAGATGAAGACTCTGCCAGTACAGGGTTGTGTAGGAAGATGGGATGTCTGAATTTCTGCCCTGTTCATGTGCTAGTCATTACCTGGGTGCATTTAGCCTGTTTTTCTTCTTTACACTTTTCTTCTTTAAACAGAGCTCAAGGAACTGATGCTTTAGGCCTCCTTTGGTCTTTCTTCTTCATGAGATTGAGGGGAGAACTTAAGGCTGATTCAATCTTGAATGAAATAATATTTTTTGAGGTCTCCAGAAGAACATGTGAGCTATTGGCTGTGGATATTTGCTATTGAGCAACAGTAAAATCACACGACCTCACAGTGGGCTGACAGGTTTTTGTTCTATGAAGACAAATGTATGCACGTGATTATATTTGGTAGTACAATGTAATTCTATTTCTTTGTGAGAATATATAATAGTGGTGATTTGTACTTCTGTGTAAGGTTATTCAGTTTGTTCCCTTTAGCTGATTTAATAAAGGGATATTAAATCTCTCTCTCTCTCTCTCTCTCTCTCTCTCTCTCTCTCTCTCTCTTTTTCTCTGTCTGTGTGTGCGTGTGTATGTGTGTGTGTGTGTCTCAGCCAAATCATGAGGTAAAGTGATGTTTTCTGAGATAAATTATGCAGATTAAGGTGATTGTGTGGCTACTTTATCAGCGAACCACAAAAGATCTGAAACTGTCAAATAAAGAAGTCATTTCCATAAAATATACAGCTATTTCTTCATGACGGAAAAGAAAGTGACATCTGAATCATTGAAGTCCAGTAACTGCTTTGTCTAAAGAAATGAGCTTTTGAGAGGAGTGACACATTAGGAACTATTCATTGGCCCTGATGGATCAGTGTTTTGTATTTCCCACTGCAGGGAGCAAGCACTCAGACAGAAATAGGGAAAACACTGAGGATAAACATAGGGTCACGCTGTTAGAGTGGAAGAGAGAGAGAGACAGAGAGAGAGAGAGAGAGATGGACGTTCTCAATCAGGAAGGTCAAAAGCAGAAATTCTTGCTCCAAACTTGAACCTCATAATCCAAACCGCTGTAATGGTACGCACACACACACACACACAGAGACACTCGCACACAAAAAAACATGAATACACATACCCTCCACACACACACAAACACAAACAGAGTGAGAAAGAGAGAGAGAGAGAGAGAGAGAGAGACACTCACTCACAGGCCACTAAGGCAATCATTTCATCACTTTCTCACCTCAG
The DNA here is from genome assembly GCF_902362185.1 of Chanos chanos. Classification (NCBI taxonomy): domain Eukaryota; kingdom Metazoa; phylum Chordata; class Actinopteri; order Gonorynchiformes; family Chanidae; genus Chanos; species Chanos chanos. Next base: position 16,220,995 of record NC_044504.1, on the reverse strand, counting down.
AAGTATGTCTCACAGGAGAGATGAACTTTTCTGAGCCTGTGTGGGTTGTGTTCTGGGAGGCAGTCTCTCTGTGCGGCCTCTCATCTCCCCTAAAACAGCCTCACACAGACCTTAATTAGCCCCATAAAAAGAAAGGAGCAACCAGGATTCAAAGACTAAGTTTTGCTATACTGTGCCGCCTCTCCAGAGCCCAACTGTCTTCTTCTCATCTCAACCCTTCTTCCTCTCTCTCCCTCACACACACACACACACTCTCCCTCTCTGCCTCCTGCTCTCCCTCACAGTCTTGTCCTGAGTTTAGTTGAGTTCACATGGCTACAAAGTGTCCCCAACACAAAGGACTATTGAGAAGATAAACAGGTTTGTATGTACATGGAACTGGCCTTGTGCTTTCATCCACTTCTTTGTTTTAATCGTCCATTCACTTTTGTCCTGGGAGAGGCCAATTTGAACTACAGGGCTTGAAGAGTATTGTTCCCGGATGCTCCACGAACCACCCCACAAGCCCCAGTGTGTTTGAGCCAAAAGAAACAATGGTTTACACAACCTCTTTTTGACCCCATCCCCTCTTCAGTCATTTCAGTTTTTTAGTTTCGCAAGCTCCAGTTTCTTCCGATTTGATGTAATTTGTTCATGTGCTATTTTCAGTCATTTGGAGGGTTTAACCAGGAGGTTATCAGTCTGGAAAAAAAAAATTCTTCCAAACATTAATTCTCTACACTTCTAGAAGTACCCACACTCATCAAACTCAACTCAAATGGGATACCAGGTAGAGTAGGTGTTTAATCCTGCTCTGTTGATTTCTATATGGTGTTGACCTTTTCTTTTCTCTCTTTCTCTCTGTCTGAAGTCTGCAGACTAATAGACTCGTTTATTGAGCTGGTGTTAAAAGTAATCTCTCCGCTCCCTGTACAAGATACGGGTGCTTTTTTTCACCTGGCATCTCTTTCTCTCTCGCTCTCTCTTGCACTCCCTCTGTCTCTGTCTCTGTCTGTCTGTCTGTCTTTCTCTCTCTGTCTTTCTCTCTCTCTCTCTCTCTCTCATTTTAACTCTTCTTTGCCTGTAGCTATTGATTGAAGAGACTCAGTTTTAAACTATGAATTTGTAATAATACCTCTGTCCTTTTTCTCTGTCTCTCTCTCTCTCTAACTCTGTGTGTTCATGTTTTGTTTTGAGCTCGTTAGATTATATAATATGTTATGCAAATTATGCTGATATCATTACAAAGCAGTTTAATTAATGGAGTTTTGTGTGTGACCTTATGCATGACCCAAAGAAGCCAAAACAAAGTCATTTGCAGGGTCAGATTTCCTCAAAACTTTACCAAAGGAACCTTGCGTGGTTTCATGTCATAACCTTTTGGAGTTTCTTTCTTTCTTTCTTTCTTTCTTTTTGAATCCCTGATTGCTAACAAAGAAATAGCCTTGGTAATACTTCTACAAGTAAAAATCCAACAGAAAAACATTCACACAACCAAGTGTTTTGTCTTTCTGTCTGTCCCACACCTAATACAAGTCACCAGTGAAAGAGCCATCATTCAGAGAGAGAGAGAGAGAGAGAGAGAGAGAGACTGCTACTTTGTCACAGCTAAACTATACAACTAAATTCTGTTCTGTTTTATTCTATATACTGTGATATCCTAATTTTGTTTTAAAATTTTGAAACAAATTCAGGGTTTACAAAACAGAAACAAATTTATCTGGCTGCAAATATGTTTACAGACCTCAAGAGAAGTGTTTTGTATCAGAGCAGCTGAGAAACAAATATAATAAGTGAGGTGTTACATCATATGAATGAATGATCTGGCATATTAACTCATAATAAAATATATGGTTGAGATGAGTCTCTGCTTTCCCACTGAAGGCTTGTTGGCTTTTTACTCTCTCCCTCTCTCCCTCTCTCCCTCTTCAGTAATTGGACTCGAGTTTAATGTTCCACAAGGAGCTCTTTCTCTTTTTGCAATGCATTAAGCACCCTGTGTTATCCATTTTCTCCCTTGGCAAGCCTAGCGCTGTAAATGTGACATTTTTATGAAAACAATTAATGATGTCCACACCGACAGAGAACGGCTCAATCAATTAAGCCCTTGTGCTTGTCTACCATACTCAAGGATCGATTCCAAAATGTGTAATGGCTCAATTAGACCATTAAACATCGAGCATTCGGAGAAAAACAAGCGGAGGTTTTTTTTGTTTTTTTTTTTTTCAGAAAATGATTACATTAAATACACTTAATTTGATATCAAGCTGATGTCCTGAGGATGGCTGAAGCAGTCCGGGAATAGAACAATGTGAATACAGGCCTGGCACTGGGACTCTGAGAAATTGGCCCGCTTGGGAGTTTTTGTGTGTGAGGTCTCGGATGAAGAAGAGAGGCAGACAGCATCTTTTTTTGTTGTTGTTTCTGAGCATCTGTGCAGAGCTTTGTATTTGTTTGTTTGTGTGTATCTGTGTGTGCGTGCGTGTGTGTGTGTGCATGGTGTGCGTGCGTGTGTGTGTGTGTGTGTGTGTGCGTGCGTGCGTGTTTGTGTGTGTGTGTGTGTGAGTGTATGTATGTGTGCGTGGTGTGTGTGTGTGTGTGTGTGTGTGTGTGTGTGTGTGTGGCTATATTTAATTCATAGCTCTGAGGTGGTGGCAGAAGGAGGGGAAAGCTGAGTAAAAGCTGAACTGGGTGCATAAAACACTCAGTTGGTTTCAGAAAAAGTTTAGACTCTCTGCTCCTGATCATCTGATTTAACACTGTGTGTTTGATGGAACCAAGCTTTGTTTTCAGTAAGTCCTGTGATGTCTGGAAGCAGAGACTGACTGTTGCCTCTGTCTTAAACTACAGACCCATTCTCCTCTTTTATCCGCTGTCTTCTCCTCTCACTCTTTTGGCCTGCTTTTTTTTTTTGTACATATTCCATTTTATATTTTTCTTTTTTCAATTGTCTTTTTCTTTGTGTTGTTTGCTCTCTCTCTATCTCTCTCTCTCACCCTCTCTCTCTCCCCCCATCATCTCTGTCTCATCGTGTATGCCTCTCTCTCTCTCTTTTTAACTTTTCTTCCTCACGCACACATTTCATTAGAGGATGCGAGTAAAAGAGATGTGATACCCCCGTTATTGTGATGATCACCCACTGTACTGTTTTATTGAACTTACTTCTCCAGATAAATGTGTGACACAAGGTGTAAACACACTTTTCAATTGCTTATTGACAGCATTCTTACCTTAGCTTAGCTGTATGTCACATTTACTGAGGTGGAATACTTTCTCAGAAATATCCCTGGCTTTGCTCCTGCTTGCATCGACAGATGTTTGGGGGTTGGTGGCACAGACTGACGTCAGTTGGAGACATCTGAATTATATATCAAAAAGACATGATTATTGTCTCTGTTTTTTTTTTTTTGTTCCACATACATCTCCATTTCCGGTAGTTATTGGAACCAAGTTTATCAGCTTTGTTTATCAGCATAAGCAGCTGCATTGCATTAAAAATGCTAGCTGAGGTATTTTGATAGGTCTAAAATATTCATAATTGCAAAATGAATACAAAACTACTCTTTAGAATGTACCCCATCTAGGGATTCAATAGTTATAGTAATAATAGTGGTCAAATGATCGAATGTTTTGTGTCTTAGATTTAAGTATGTGGAAATATTGTATGTGTCTAAATCATATTCAACTTCAAATGTTTTTATTTTTTTTAAAGCTTCAACTCAGTGTTTCTCAGGTACTCTGCAAGCTCTCTCCACTCTGTGCTAAATAATTAAGCCCACAGCATGGGAAACGATCATTAGTCAAAAAGTCTGTGCTCAGAAAATGTTTCATCCACAAAGGAGGAAAAAAAAAGCTCTCTGAAAAGATGTGTGACCTTTGATGTTTTCAATAGTTTCAGGGCTGATACATCTAAAATTCCAAATGAACATCTGAGAGAGCTGTCACTGTCTCATGGATCTGTTCTACAATATGTGTGTGTGTGTGTGTGTGTGTGTGTGTGTGTGTGTGTGTGATATAGAATGATTTCCTATAGGTGCTCCTCTATGCATTTCTCCACTCAAAAAGGTCTTTGCAGCTTTATCTTAATTTCCCCTTTTAATAGTTCTTACCTCGTCAGCATATGTATGAGTGTATGTGGGTGTCTTATGTGTGTGAGTGAGTTAACCAACGACAGACTGTGTGTGGGTGTGTATGCGGATGCATGCATCTCAGATACACTCATGCATTTTACGTGGCTAAAATTTTTTTGTAATTATAAATTGTAATTGTGTATTGTATTGGCCATATTTGCCGTATTAAATAGCCTGATAGTCTTTTCAATTTTATGTGACGTCTATAAAGCCCCAGGTTCTTATGAGTAATCCCAAGCAGGGACCTGGGAGAGAGAGAGAGCGAGTGAGAGAGAGAAAGAGGGAGAGGGAGAGAGAGAAAGAGAGAGAGAGACACACACAGAGGGACAGAGAGATATTGATCTCTGATTGCAGCTTTAATGTAAAATGTCTGCTCTGTGTCTGAGAGAGTCTAATCAGTGATTGAGTGGGAAGAGAGGCCAGGCTGTTCTGGGCGGATTTCATTCTGACTAAGACTGCTTAACAAGAGAACGGCACCTGCATCTCTGCCTCCATCTTCTCATTCCCTGAACCAGTCCTAGTTTTAAATTTAGTTTAAATCTTATTCTTTTCATGAAAATCGTAACCAGTTTTAGTTATATTTTAGTCAGTCTGATTTAGTTTAAGTCGAGATTTTATCAATGGAACTTAAGCTCAATTTTAGTTGTAGTCACAGAAGTTTTAGTTAGTCACAGTTTAGTCAGTTGACTTTATACTACCAATAGGACAGTGTTTGCAATGTTCGCTCTTGGCTCTGTTAAAAATATTTTGTAGTAAATGAGCATCATTAATTATGTATTACTTTCTCCACATAGCAAACTAAAAAGAAGAAAAAAATCATGCCTTAAGTACGTGAACATAAAAGCAAGTGGATTACTCTGCTCATCTTACACAATATTACATAAAACCCACCTAAAATAAACATACCTCTCAAAATAAATTCAGCCGTTTCTAGACAATATGCAAATACGTTTCTAGAGTGATCTACACTCGATGCCTCTGTTTCTGATGCTTCTTACATCTCTCAGACTGACCGATACAGAGGCCATCTCTCCCAGACATTTCCACTGTTCCACTCATCACTAGCAGCTAAAATAAGCTGAATATGGCCAAGTAAAGAGTTCGATGGACCGCGGACATGCCAGGGCAATGTGACCAAGTCAGTGAATGTGGGAGAACAATGTAGAGGACAATCATCTCTCAACCGATTACAAGATTGCTTTGATACACCTAGGGTTTTGCAGACTGGCTCTGTACATCTGATTGGATAAGGGTTGAGGGTGGAGTTCTGCCTTCCGACCTGTGAGAGGGTGGGGGGAGGGCGGGGGGGGGGGGGGGGTCTTGTGACTTTTTCATTCAAAAGTACACTCCTACGTTGCTAATGTTTTTGTGTCATCGTTTTTCGTCAAGCACAAATAAAGACAGGTTTCAATGTAGTTCTTATTTTATAAGGAGCTGCTTGTTAACGGCATCATCACGTCATTGCCGTGACAGAAAAGGTCATCAAAAAATACTTATTGTCATAACTTTTGTTGAGAAAATGAATACTGCCTTTCACCCTCATTCAGCTACATAGCTGCTTCATCTCCTCATATCCTCAGCAGAGACATCGAGCCCTGCTTGAGTCTTCTTCACATTGACTGACAATCATCTTCCAAAAATTTGGCACATACTTGTTTTATGAATAAATAGAGCATTAGAATGAATATACTGTGCAGTCTTCTCAGAAATGAATGCCTTTGGTGTCTGGGAACAAAGCTCCTTAGGCTCTCAACAAATTTTTTTCCTGTCATTGCTCAGCAAAAAGTTTTTCCTGAGTTCTCCTTTATAAGGCAGATGGATTTCCAGTCTGGTCACGGTTGTTATGGCAAGTTCTGAATGTCTTTATTTTATGGATATATATATGACACACACACACACACATACACACATCTATCTATCTATCTATCTATCTATCTATCTATCTATCTATCTATCTATCTATCTATCTATCTATCTATCTCTCTGTGTGTGTGTGTGTGTGTGTGTGTGTGTGTGTGTGTGTGTGTGTGTGTGTGTGTGTGTGTGTGTAGATGTTTGGAAAAGAGACATCTTTGCTAGACAGGAACAAAACTTTTCTCTGTGTATCATAAATTTCATATTGGGTTTGTGTATTACAACCATATGGTGTAAATTCAGACAACAGTATAGGTCATCTTAAATATTATCCTAAATATTATCCTATGTATATATATCTGTGTGTGTATGTCTGAAATTCTTTATGTATTTGTGTTTGTTGTTGTATACTTTCTTTGTTGAAGGACCTTGTATAATGTGTATCCTAGGACTTTGTATTGTGCTTAGTATCGGTTGTGGGATATAATATGGCATGCTTCCCTGTTTATTTCATTTCAGGCTTGGTCACAACTCATTGTGTCTCAGTACAGTATTTAATATCATAGATTTATAGCAGTTACTTCAGTGCTCCTGCCCCAGAGACACTGTAACTCATAAAATTGGATGCCGTTGTGTCCTCTCAATGTGTGTGTGTGTGTGTGTGTGTGTGTGTGTGCATGTATGTGTGTGTGTGTGTGTGTGTGTGTGTGTATGTGACAATGTCACTGAATCTCATCAAACACAGGGTCGGATATAGAGTAGGCCACCTGTGCATCAGCTTAAGGGTATAGTAAATCATGGAGAAAAGAAATGAAATGTGTGTGTGTGTGTGTGTGCGTGTGTGTGTGTGTGTGTGTGTGTGTGTGTGCGTGTGTGTGTGTGTGTGTGTGCATGTGTGTGCATACGTGTCTGCATGCGTGTGTGTGCCTGCGTGTGTCTGTGTGTGCTCTTGTGCATATATACGTGAGTGTTCAAATCCAGGTGTGTGCCTGTATGTGTGTGAGCGAATGCTAACAGGTCACCCTGTATTTCTCTAAGCCACGTGACTTCGCCACCTCCTTTGTGAATGATGAAAAAGAAGAATGGAGGTTCTTTTGCTGACTCAGCCAATGTGAAAAACCAGGAGCTCAAATCTCTCCCATCTAATGAGCCTGCGACTGCACTGAGCCAAGGAGAAAAGAGCAAAGTGGAGGAGAGGAGAGGGAGTGGTAAACTGTACCTGTCTTACCAGTTTCATTAGAAATCCTCATCCTCTTCAGCACAATTCTTACACTCCAGAAGGGGTTTTAGCCTCTGTTGTTTGCCTCACTGCCTCTCTTGTGTGTGTCTGGAGGTCTGACCCCTGGGTAAACTGCCTAGGATAGGTGTAGTCACAGTGGCCATTTTATGATAAAGGGAGAGAAAAAAAGCTGTGAGAGGTAAGGTGTCAAATGTGGGATCACTGTCCGTGTTTAAGTGCTATGACAGAGGTGACCGTCCTGTCAGTTATATCGAGCCATAAGTAAGCCTGAGGACATTACGTGAATCCCAGCCAAGGGAAACTTAGGCCCTCAGGGTGACAGATTACATGTGTCCATCCATCTGCAGACAAAAGAGATCTTCTTGGCATCTTTTAGCACTAGAATAGATATAACAGGTTTCATGCAATGTTGTCATAGTAATCAAATCCTCATTCATAACTGAAGGAGTCATAGACTTCTATCATCCTCCGAAAATATTCAAATCAATCCTAATGGGTTATTTTGGCAGTGTTCTGTGCCGTCATTCAAAGACTAATGAGTTTACACTGTCGTGGTGCTGACGAATTAATCCTAATTATTACGTGGGATGAACCTATTAAAAATTGTAAATATTTTTGGCCTACTGCGGTTCATTATCATTGGAAGAGGCTTGAATCAGTCTGTGGGACAGGCATTGGAGCGATATTCCTCCGCCGTCTGGAAATAGTGAAATTAAAACTCAAGAAGCCAGTTCAGAATGCTAATCGAGTCATGCTTCCAATTATAGCCTCCTGGCAAAAATCATCAAATATTCATTTTCACAGGAACTCACCAAGTGAGGTGGAGCAGAATCTTTTTTCGTTGGAGAGAGATAGGGAGAGAGAGAAAGAGAGAGAGAGGGAGGGAGAGAGAGAGGGAGAGAGAGAGAGAGAGAGAGAGAGAGAGAGGGAGGGAGAGAGAGAGAGAGAGGGAGGGAGAGAGAGAGGGAGAGAGAATGAACAAGGGTCAGACCCTCGAGAAATACATGCAAAAAACACTCCACCTGTCATCTGAATTACTGAGAATGCAGCGTGTGTGTGTGTGTGCTTGTGCGTGTGTGCTTGTGCGTGTGTGTGCCTATTCGTGTATGTGTGTGCGTATGAGAGAGAGAGTATGTTTGTCAGATCTATGACTAACCTCTCCGGCGTTGATCTAGGTCTCACTTGCAGTGCTAAATATAAGAGAAGCCCGCTGGTATTTTTCAGTGCTGCTGTTTTGATCTGTGAAGTTGTGATATATGCTTTGGTTAATAATTAATGTGCTGAAGAGCATGGTTCTTTCCTAACCTCTCCTCTCTGCATTCTCTACAAAAATGGAATGACATCCCTGAAAATGATACAGAGAGAGAGAGAGAGAGAGAGATAGAGAGCAAGAGCGAGAAAGAGAGAGAGCGAGAGCGAGAGAGAGGGCGAAAGTGAGAGAGAGAGAGAGAGAGAGAGAGAGAGAGTTAGAGTTGGATTCCCTTTTTCCCTTTGTGATGAAATATATTACTTTGCAAATATCTCGTTTGGGGCGGCTTCGCTAATGATAAATGTGTCAGTAAGTTTGATGTCTTGCTCTTTTAATTATACATGCTCCTCTTCATACTGGACAGGTTCTAAAAACCTCCAAAATAATCACACACAGGCTTAACACACAAATGATTAACACTAATTTTGTTCTTAGTTTGCAGTGACCAATTTAGATTTGACACTCTGCAATATAGCACAGAAAATGTTGATTGCTCAGTGGCATAATCAAAATATCACCTCCCAAGCAAAACTGAATATCATTATTCAGCGACAAACTGAACTCAACCTGAATATTGGTTATACAATGAAATAATGAAGACATCGCCTCCCAAACAGAGTTGGGAAAATATTGTCCACTGAAAACCTGAGGTGCATCATAAGGATAAAGTGAATATTATAATGGGAGATATCTGAAAGTTCTCATAAATATGTGACAAGTATAAACTGATACATGTTTATTCACATCTGTTGTAATGGCAGATGGGAAAGTATGCATATATCTCAATGGAATTAGGATAATTAGGAACAGTATATGTGGCAACAGCTTCTGTCTGTATATTGAAATACCGTGACCTTCTCTTGTGGTATGGTTTTGAATGTGCTCATTGCAAACTCTTACCCCTTAATAGGGATGGGAACTTTCAAATAATTTCTCAGGTTGATTAATGCCGTGTATTAATCGATGGACTTGATTAATTGCATGGAATAGAACTACTCTGTGTTTAAAATGTCTAATGAAAACACTGAAGGCATCCAAACTGTCTCTGTATGTTGTAGTGTTTTAGCCACTTCCAGTCACTGCTAAAATGAAATTGAACCATCGGTTAATTAGAGAATTACAACTAGTTAAGTAGGTACAAGTGCCACTTCCAACTAAAAAGTTACACTTAATATGTTCTTCATCATCATTGCCTAAAATATTTACACATCCCTTTATTACCACTGCCAGGCCAGTTAATGCCCCACCCCACCCCCACCACACACACCCCAGATGAAGCACATCTGTAGCATTAAGGTGTACATGGCACCTTAATAACAACCATCAATAAAAAATATGAAATGTAATTAAAAAAAAATATCATGATCTAGACTAGGTACTCAATCTAATTCACCAGTTATGCTCATCCCTACCTCAGACATACATTTGGAGCATCTAGGCCTTTGGCCTAACCATGTTCTGATCCCCTGTTTTCTCAATCTGAACCACCACCTGCACCACCTGCTGTTGGAGAAGCCAGTCAGTAGTCATACAATATATTTAGAGATATACAGCAGGCTTCTCTGTCTGACCAACACATTTGATCTTGTCTTTGAGAGGCCCAGAAGTGACAGCTCTGAAGTTCCCACACCTGGGCCACCAAGCCTCATGACCTACATGGAAAAAAGCACAGCATAACTTAGCACTGCTGCTGTCTGATGAGCGAAGGGCCTGTAATAGTTTGAGGGGTTTTTGTTTTGGTTTTTTTTGGTTTTTACTAAGCACTTGCATACTCATATCGGGCAGTGTATTTTGAAGACTTCCTCCTGTAGTGCCATACAGCCAGTGGACTAAGCCTCAGTCGTGAGTTGGTTGTGTGCCTACTTCACTGGTACACAAGACTACTGGAGCAATGCACATTAACATAGTACAGACGCATAGGATTCCAGTCTATCTGTGAAAACCCTACAGGCAGCGAAAGCCTTGTTGCTCTGTCTGCTCCTGAACTTATAGATACAGTATAGAGTGGCTCACAGTTGAAGGGCAGCAAAAAAGTTACTGTGCGCTGCCAGAACCCTCTTGAGATGTCCAGGTGTGCTCTATTCTCCTTCAGCTCAGGAATGCAATGCTGCCAGATATCCCATGCCAAGTGTCTTGTTGGCTTGTATTCTGTATCTGTGACAGACTATGAATTGGAAAAGAAACTCCTCTGGAGATAACTTGGTTGAAGTTTGGTAGTCACACCCACCTCAGGAGCTACTGTCTCCAGATGTCACCCAGAGCTGGTCGCCCTGGCATCAGCCAGACAATGCCTTCACCCTTTCCTTCTGTGGGCTGACGTCCAAACCCTATTACAGTCAAAATAAGAGGTGTGCCACTCTGAGCCATAATCCCTCAGACTTTTCCACAGTGAGCCTGTCTGTCATCAGAGTTCAGCTGAGCTGGGGGAAGAAATGGATTGTAACACCATCTCACCTGGATGAATGCGAGAAGACTTGTCTGCCTTAGGTCTACCATCCAGACTGCATGTATGAAGCAGCGAATTACAGGTTGACTGCAAAAGGTAGAACCGCCGTCTGTCTTATTTTACAGTCTTATGATCCCAGTGCTACTTGACCATTAGCAGTCTTAATTCACTTTATTAACCCAAACTTACCCTTATGAGGAGGCAGAGACAATTTCCCCTCAGGGATTAATAAAGTGCTATGCTATGCCATGTAATGTTATGTTATGTTATGTTATGTTATGTTATGTTATGTTATGTTATGTTATGTCAAGCTATGCCATGCTATGCTATGCTATGCTATGTTATCTTTAATGTATATTTTGAAGCATAGTTCTTCCCCGTTACAACCTGTTCAGCAAGATACTCCGCACAGCTCTGTTCTCTTCCAGTCGATTTTGTTGTGACCGCCAACCCTATACCCTACAAATCGATTTATTCAGATTCCAGAATTCAAATGCTTTTATCACTTCTGATGAATGCTACCAGCTCTGCATGATACCACATGTCTCTATCATTATTGTTCTCTGTTATATTGTGAAGTGGACCACTGACTACCACATCATTTCCTCCTACTTCATTCTGCTCTCACCAGTCCATTCAGCTCTTATTAACAGCAACAACAAAAAACCTCAGTTCTGCTCAGACTCCAACTTTTCTCTGATTATATGCCCCTTTCACTGAACTCCACTCAGCATTGTGTGCTGCTTTGCACTATGAACACTAAATCTTGATTATTTTCTTTTTCTATACATACTACTCAATGTCATACTATACTTGCTACGCAATGTTATACCCTCTGTATTACTGCAATTTACAACAGCAATTATAACCTACTCTATTGAGTCACAGTCTCCTTAAAGACTAAATTACTCCTCTCTTAATGGTCCATATATGTTTTTGTTGTTAATAATTGGCTTTCTATTTCTCTCTTCAGTTCTTAAGGGCCAGTCTTCTGAGATTTGGAGGACACTTTTTAGACATCATCACAAACACCATCAGTCCACTAGAGAACCGAGACAGCCCCTCAGGCTATTCACTCACAGAATAGTGAATAGGGGAATGTTGTGTGTGTGTGTGTGTGTGTGTGTGTGTGTGTGTGTGTGTGTGTGTGTGTGTGTGTGCTGTTTTGTGTATATGTGCTGTTTTGTGTATATGTGATGGGTGAGAGAGAGAGAGAGAGAATGCAGACTGAATGCAGGGAAGCGATAGAGCAGAAACAGCAACACTACTTTAAAAACTCTGAGTTCACCTATGGATAGAGAGAGAGAGTGGATTGTGGGTGCGTGAAGGGGAAGGGAAAGGGGGGCCCGCAAAAATAGAACTGAATGTGGAGAACACCTGGAGAGAGGAAAAGAAATCAAGAAAATGAGAAAGTCAGAAAAAGAGAGAAGTAAAGACAAGAATCTATCACTTGAACATAAACCCAGACTTTATATTTGCTCTTCAGTTATCTCTTTATAGACTCCCCGCTCAGCACAGCCCTATAGATACCTTCTAATAATAATGGTAATAATAATAAAGGTAGGATTCTTTGCAGAACAGGGTAGTAATCTCTATTTAAGGGCTACCTGGCAAACAATAATGTGGTACTAGGATACCTGCCTGAAGCTGACAGAGGATTACAGAAGCATGAAGAGCAAGAAAAGAAAGTAAACAACATATGTTAAAAACTTAAACATCTGTTTCAACATGGATAATCAATTTCTGTTTGTGAAAAAAGGTTCTTGAGAGTTGATGAGTTCATTTCTGAATTTAATGGATTGAAAAATTAATACCAAAAATTCGCTCAAGCATTTCCAGAAAATAGAAATCAACAAATCCAAGAAATGTCATACATGCAGATAGTATGCTGACACCACAGGCATGTTTTCACTTTCTTTATCAGTCCTAAGCTCTGGATACATTTCTCTATTTCGATAGTAGTTTTTATAATAGACAATTTTACAGAACAGTTAGTTATATCTGACGTTTTTTGGGTTTTTTTGGTACTCTCTTTTCAGTTCAGCTTGATCAAATCTCTCTCTCTCTCTCTCTTTCTGTGTGTGTGTGTGCATGTGTGTGTGTGTGTGTGTGTGTGTGTGTGTGTGTGTGTGTGTGTGCGTATGCCTTCTGAAGTCAGTTAACTTTGTAACACTTGACCTTGGCTCTAAATGTGTATGAATAAAACAAAGCCAACATTTACACTGTGTATCTGAAAATGTTTTAATTAGTTCTCTCTGTCAGATGGATAATTAAAGTAATTTCCTTTAATATGTCACTCCTCTGGACACAAGACACATGTGGTGTGGAGGCAAAATGCATGCAACCAATTTACAAATGTACACTCTTAATGCATGGTTAGACAACTGCATCAAATCAGAGATATATGCCATTTCCAGTGATGAGTTTTGGCACATCCAATGAGCAAATTCCTTTGGGTAAAAAAAAAACCCCCACTATCAAAAGTGTTTTACAATATGTGGTAATCTGTTGTCTGTTGTGGCTCTGAGATGATTTTGCATGCCTCATTTGTGTTTCAATGCCAAACTGGATTATTTGTGCACTCTGCTGTTTGCAAAGCTCTGTCAAGGGGCTGGGAATGATGCGACTGACTTCTTTCAATACTCCAGAGATTAACTTTGTTTTAAAGATTCTTCAAACATCTCCTGAGAGGGTCAGCATTCCCATCAATCACTCAAACATGTGCAAGAACATGAAGGTGTGAAACTGTGAAACTCCGGTGTGCACACACACACAGCATGACTTGAATGCCAAATGATCAAAAAGCTTGTTAAAATGTCAGAGGTAGACAACACATTTTATGAATTGCTACCTTCAACACATTTCTACTAAAAATATGTGTGTATCTATTCAAAACATGTCATAGACGTGGCAGAGAGCAAAAGACATGTAAATATTTATGTTCTTACAGTAACTCTAAATGTTTTATGTATTTTTTATGTATGTTGAATAGATTTCCATCGGATACACTCCATGTCTGTATTAGTAAAGATGTGAAACATGTGGGAAACAAAAAGGCATGTACATATTTATGCTGTTCAGCAAGGGTGATCTGAATTGATGTGATGGTATTTTTTGCTATAGAGCTGTGAAACTGATGATTCAAGACAAATTGTGCTGTCACTGAATATACAACCTTGAGAATACAATACTCTTTATCCAAGTATTGACACTGAGGTTTCAGAGTTGGTTCAATTAAAATGACATCAAAAATCATAGATAGGATTAGCTGAATCTAATTTGTAAGAAAGCCCCCACACCCACACATATACACGCACAAAGCTTTAACTCAGGTTTTAGGAGCAGAATCTGCTTAAACCGTACACACACACACACACACACACACACACACACACACATACACATGCACACAAATCCAATATGACAAGGTGTATATTCAGTCTGGGTGACAGCCTATGAGGCTTTAATCTCATCTTGTGGACTTAATAAAAAAAAAAAAATAAAAATAAAAAACACACACACACTTCTTCCCTCCTGCTTTGTCGACTGTGCTAAGCCATTATGTTCAAAGTTAATCCACCAGGAAACATGATCATAACATTGTTGAGCTGAGAGCTGCAGATCTTTTATATACAAGAAAGACACACCATATAACTCTATTTGGTCACACATTCATAGATGTATAGGTTGTACATCCTATGATGATCCTGTGGCATGAAAAAGATGGCCTTCTCTAAGAAAATACAGCAGTGTGTTTTATTGATGACAATCTACTTTTGTAAGGTAATTTGTTATTTCCTGTCTAAATAATCATGCTGGTACTGTCAGTGTACATAAAATGTCCGCTGGTGACCCTGTGTTATAGATTTGTATATTTTAATAACCTGTAAGCCTCTTACTTTACAGAGATAACGTTTTTATATTTACAGTAACTCAAAGTAGTGATGGCGTGGAAGTTTGCCTTTGGAGTAGCGGCAGATAGCTTAACTGAAACTGAGGTGGCAGTTGCACACTGCGTCATTAATGCATCAGAATCCGTGTTCTGTGTAGGTCTACTGACTGAGTCATCGATATCATAGTCTTTTTGAAAACACTGTACTCACATATACACTTCAGCTCTGAAATTTTATCCATAAGAGGAAAAATCTCACAGGTAATGAGTCACAATGAGCATAATTAATAAGACTGAATCATACATCACTGTGTCTGAAAAAAAAGTGAACCGCAGAATCCAAAGTGTTTTTTAAGGGGATTTTAAATCCAAGATCCTGACCTAGTTCGTTCAATTTTGAAAACCAGTCTTTTTCCGCTTAATAGTTCATTTGATAATATACATTCTCTAAAATATTCATTCATAATTGAATATAAGAGTTTATTGCCTGAAACTTTTTATCCCATGCCGGCAGGTGACAATGACAAACTTTTAGTGTTGAGGCGATTAAGTCAAGCTGATGTTCCTCTCCGAAGACTGACATCAGAGAGAGAGAGAGAGAGAGAGAGAGAGAGAGAGAGAGAGAGAGAGAGAGAGAGAGAGAGAGAGAGAGAGAGAGAGAGAGAGAGAGAGAGAGAGCGCGAGCGCGAGCGCGCAGGGAGAATATCCCCTCGCGCTTCTTCACTGCCTGAGCCACTGGTGTTTTTATTTGTATTTGAACTTGAGGCACTCCGTTGCGCACACATCTTTGCTGTCTTTACTGTCACTGATACACTATTCAGTTTATGTAGGCAACCGCGCAGAGATAGATAATCAGTTAAAGCAGGTACAAACGGAATGACAAGGTATACCAGGAACTGGCCCTTCAGCCACGGGGCTCTCTGGATATGGCTTGTCACCCTAACTGCCATTCTTGGCGTCAGCGGAGCGGAGATCCAATGCATTCCATCATGCCCAGTGCTTTCATCCTTATCCGGCATACGAGGACCTCGCTTGCACACTACAACAGATTTAAGCGAAACCGGCAAGAAAATTGAGGATTACGGGACGGAAATGTCCAGATATGATGTGGATTCTCAGACAGGAGAACTGCTGGACAACATGGACAATGATTCTGACATTAATGACAGTTTTTCTCCTGAACCTCCGAGCGAACATTATCCTACCGGTACATCATTTAATCTAGATGTCACCAGCAGTGGTGAGGCTAAACTTTCCAATTCGAAAACACTCAGAAATATTCAGGAGAGTGGTCCTGAAAGTCTGACTCTTCTTTCAAACATCGGCAAAGTAGTGAAAAGAAACGCTGATCATCGCCGTGCACAGCGTAAAAGAGAGGAATTGAAGCAATCCGACTTGGAACAAAGCTATACGACGCCAGATTGGGGTTGGGATTCTCGAGGTGCGCGCGGCGCCCGGTCAGCAGAGGGCTGGGAGAGCTGGTCCCGGGCACAGTGGAGCAACCAAGAGAGCCAAGCGACGGCATCAACGCAGGATGAGTTTAAACTAAACAGTTCTATTTTTGCTCTGACCGGCGATTCGGCTCATAATCAAGCCATGGTACACTGGTCCGGGCAAAACAGCAGCGTAAGTAGCTTAGTTTATGGTTTAGGCTCTGCCTTACTAGTTTAAGTGTCAATTTGTTTTGCGAGAACTCATCAACTTAATAACAATAAATTTTATAGATTATGTATTATGTGTTAGCTAAAAACACCTTATTTACTTTTCCCTGCCTCAGTACATGCATTTCTGTGCAATTTCGGCAGCTCCGCTGTCGCAAGCCGCCTTAATATTATGATCTTTCTGAACACATATTTTGACACACATGTCTCTCAGGTGGTTAATAAGCAAGTGTAACATCTGCAAAAGGTTTGCTGAGGAAGGGCGGGGTGACGCCCCAGTGCTTTACATCGACGCTATCCTCTTGCACCGAAGTCATATCCGTCATATACCTGAGGCATAGAGGGATGGGTGTGCCAGCTGAGGTCGTGTGTGCGCGCTAGGTGATGGGAATTGTGTATGAGATGGGTAAGATATATCTGGGTTCTGGAAAATTCCCAGATGTGCCGTTCATCAGCAGGGGCTCCCAATCCTTTGAACTAAAATGTATGAGCTGAACATCAGCTCTTAGCAAAAAATCATGAGATTCTGTCATTCTATTATAAATTCATAGGTATGTTGAAACTCACTGTGTGTGATGAAACTGAACCTGTATCCACACTGGAAAGGGATAACAGCATGTATTTCTCCTTTCTTTAACCTCACATTGGTTCGCAATTGCAAAAATGCTCTCTCTGGGAGTTTAGCAGGATGAGCTTAAAACATAACGAAATGACCTAGAGGTCGACCAGGCGGCCTGCTGGGATGACCGATATTTGAAATCGCCATCACATGAAGCTTTGCGACCAAATGCTTTGAACACCTTGTCTAAGGAACAGGAATAAAAAAGAGCAAGGAGTCATTCCTCTGCTTTTAAAACCTTACAGCCTCTCAGTCACTGATGTCTCATTCCATCCCTCTGGGCTTCCCCCTGCCATTTACAGTTTTGTCTCCCCTCAGTAAAACACGCCTGATTCAACTGTGTATTCAAGCGGTAGGTTGTTTTAGTCCAGGGTGGTAGTAGCCAAAAATGAACAAGTTTGTTCATTGTCCAGTGTTGGGGTGGGGTGAGGGTGGGAGCCCTTGAAGACTTGAAAATGTTGGTCTCGATGAACCTTGTAGAGAAAGAATGAATTGGTCACACACCATGAAACTCTGATATGTTTCTTACCTCTTGGAGATGTGTGCTAATGAGCAAATGTTCATAGGTATAACCCCAGGCTGTCCTTGCCCAGTCAAGTCAAAAACGTCTAAAACATGGCCGTGTTATCTCCTGGGTCACACCACTGTCTACAGCGTATTCAAAACAGATTTTCATTATTCACAAAAATAATAATAATAATAATAATAATAATAAAAAATAAAAAAATAGAATTCATATTTGGTCCAAAGTTTTGAAAGATAAACAGTGTCATTTTATGTTCTTGAGTGAAAGTGTGGTTCAGCTGGTGATTGCCTTACTCCTGCTCCTGGGCTGTTTGGTTTGATGGAGTGGAAAAACAGATAGGCATTGATGTGAGATGCCGGCGGGAGTTGATCAGACCCCCACGGGTTCAGTACTGCTCAGACACACAGCAGGGAGCAGTGGAATTGGGTACTCACATGGGCAGAGCATTGTTTTGAGGAAGTGCAGGGTTGAGTAGGTTCTCATAAAGTCAGACAGACAGGACCTTTTAACCAACATTTTGAGTTGGAGGTGGAGCAGAGCATCTGAGAGCCATACAGTATATATTATAGTACAGTGGCCGGTGTATAATTTACTCTGAAAGAGTTAAATCAAGTTTGAGAGAGTCAGTATGGCCAATGCATTTCTGCCAGTGTTAAATTAATTGATGGGTGTACCAGCACAGTTGTCTTTTTTCTTTCTGCACTTAAATTTGTTATTGACATTGATACATTCTTGAGTGTCCATCTTGTACCTCATTTCATAACTTTAAGTCAGAAAAACCTGAAAAAGACAATGCTTTTCTCTTGACAATCCAACTGGAGCTGTGAGGGCAATTAACTCAGAGCCACACTTTTGGTGAATTGAGGCCTGTAATTAGAGGTTCCTTGTATAGCTCCCTGTGGTTTTCAAGCACTGTTTCTGTTCTCAGATCTCAAATCTGCTTATCATGTCTACTATATAGCTGATTCAGTCACAAGTGAATACAGTTCTTTGATGCTTTTTAATTTTTCCTTCTAAACCTCATAGTTTTATGTAGCAGATTTTGGCATTGTTAAATTAACTCTGAAAGTGTTTATGTTACCTCAGTCTCAATGGATTCTGCGTATAAGTGTCAAAAGACAGGGTAACAATTGTCTTATATGAAGTCTCACTGTAAAAGGTTAAGTTTGAAACTTTTCATTGTGAGGGTTCAGATCAAAGAGTTCTTTAGGCCGCTGACCATCTTCTGGCTGCTTCAAAGTTTGTAGTGGTGCTGACTCAGATTTGGCCTATGGGGTTTACATAAGGTTATTATTAATTTATCAGGGTTTATGATACTAGGAGTGTAATGCATGATTTATGTTTCAGCTGACCAGGCGTTGGCTTGTAGATTAGAGCCCATCACTTGGTGCAACATCTGGCTAAGGCCAAAATGTTGTCTCCACGAATTAACCAGTCTGAGGTAAAGCTGACACATTAAAGGAATCTGCTATATACATATGGATAAAACAGATAGATAAATAGATTACAGTACAGGATTATGTTGAGCAGGTAAAATAGTTTGGCAGCTGTGTAATAATTTATATATCAAATATGTAACAGGAGCAAGTTTATCTGGTCAGTTCAAGAAGACAACACAAAACCTGGGGATGAGAGGACGAGTAGGAAATACATGTTAATGTTATGTGCTTAAGTAACTCTTTATGTCTCTGTTTGTTTGTTTGTTTTTCTCATATTCATTTACCAAAAGAAGGAATGGAGTGTCTTTAACTTTAAACCTGTTTTTGAGTTGCTAGAGCAAGCATTGTGGCAGCTAGTGAAAAATTAAGATATCTACATTTGCATTTCCTAGTTTAGGGATGGCACTCCTACTTTCAGGATGTCACAGAAAAAAGTCTGATGTTTTACTAATTCCTAATTATTTTTCCCACTAGAAATTAGGCTTACCTGTTTTAGCTTGCACTGATTTACCTAATTGTAGTTGCTTGGTAACAGAAAAACAACTGGATGCAGATTTGTTTGATGTACTTGTGCACTGGCTGAGAGACTGTCAGTATTTAAAAAAGTTTCAAAGAATTTAATGTTATATTCATAGGGAGTTATGATCTACTCTTTCTGGGACTTTCTCAATTCCTTTAGCTGAAATTTCATTGCTATTAATTAACATGGAACCCTTTAAAATTGAATGATTAAAAATCTTTATAGACTATAACCACAAATGGGACACAAAAAGCCCTTGAAAAGCATCACAGCATCACAGAGATTGTTATTCTACACATTTTCATTCACTTGGTGTCTTTGGCTGAAGAGAACAGTTAGAAATGTTTGAAAATGTCTGAATTCTTTGTACTAAACAAATTAGAAAATATAGAGACAGACATCCCAAAGGCTACACTTTTGGATGGTGTTGGTTGGCAGATATTGACAGAATGTCTGTGAGGGTTACTAATGTCTTGTTGGACTAAACAGTCAGGATAAAAGACTGATTAGTCTTGTTGAACTAAACAGTCAGGATAAAATTCCTCTAATGCACTTTTTGAGGAAAGATTAAAGTCTTGGGCAAGTTCTGCCTCTAATCTTTTGTCTAATGTTCTGAAAGTGTCTTGTGAGATTGTACCAACACTGAGAAATATGCATAATATTAAAGAAAATGACGCACAACCTTGGGCATCGCTATTGTCTTCGTTATTGGGACTGTCATTAAATTATTCCATTTGTTTGTTTGTTAGTTATAACTCCAGAGCACTTTCAGTGGTATCAGAATTATTATATGAGTATCTTGAAGGAGAACTATCAAACTGTCTAGTGTATTAACTGTTTAGTATTTATCAAGTCAGAGGAGTGTTTTACTGACTTATTGATTGCCCAGTTGGTTTTATTACTGAGTATGTTTGAATTGGGTTGTTGATCATCCAGCACATTGTGCTGCCTTATTTTATTCCACTGGGTAATATCCAGTCTCAGTATTAACCATTCTGTCTTTGTGAATCAGTGATTTGCTGTTTTGCCATGTGAAGCTAGCCTCATACTTGATATTTAACATGTTTCAGGTATACTGCTACATTTTTGATCGTGACATTTTAAGGCATTCAAAAGGCAAGATTACACACACGTTTGTAATCTTGATTTGTAAGCGCATGTTATTCTGTTAGAGCTCATCAGTGGAAGTGTTTAAACACATCTGAACTGGCAACGAAGCATCTGCCCTCAGCAGAACAGCTGCTCTCCTTCTTATGCGTTTGTCTGAAAGGTGCTGCTTTCTAAGTTTAGCGTTTCAGGTGCCAGTTTCATTATGCACTGAGCATTCCACTACTGTTGCATTTTGAGAGTTGAGTATCTGAGTCTCACATTTGCAGGCTTCTGCCATTTTCATGAGGTGAATTCATAAACGTAACTCAGCCTTAAAATATTCCCAGAGCCCTGGATTCTGAGGACATTTGGATCAGGTGCTGATTTTTGGCAGTCAAACCAATGTATGTGGTTAAGGCTTCAGTAGCTCCATCCAGAACATTTTTAACATGTAAGTCATTTGTTTGTATTCTGGTCGGTCCATGCGTTAAGAGCCTCTCTTGTGAGAATCATCCATCTCTTTAATTGTGTTGGGAAAATATGGTCCTGCTGTTATTGATGAGGCGGGTAAAGAAATTCCAAAGCTGATTGGGAGACATCGGGTATCCGGGTACGAGGGGGAGAGGAGAATGTCACCGGGAAGCTTTGATGAAATGATAATGTGAAGTCTTGCCCAGCTTTAATTTATCTGTCTCAGTTGGGTTGTCACCCCCTTTCCCATATCCCCCCTAACAACTGGTGCCCCCCCCAACGATAATCTGTTCTCCCTAAACCCATCTAAGTCATGACAAAGCCCTTTTCACACCTCAATAATGATTAAACTCATTTAAATGCATTTCTCACAGGTACTTTGAGATTTACCCAGGATTTTGGGGGCTTGGAAATCAATTTGCTTTTTCATCTATGATGAATAATCATACTGGTGACATTTTGAAGAAAAATTTCGCTGTCGTTGCATGTTAATTGCCTGGCCCTATCCAATGCTGTCACGGAGGCGGAGTTACTATTTGTGGCTTTATGATTGAAACAGCTCCCCTGAGGCTAAGAGGATATCTACTATCTGTTCCATAATGTCTATCAATCCTTTGACAAAATTATTATCCAACACATCTGATTGACCATTTCATTCAATGAACTCAATTACAGTAATATTACAGTACAAAACTCATTAATTTAATCAAATTCTTGGGAAAGGATAATAATGCATGAACTTATTTTCTTGTGTTGAGCTGACACGGACTGCTGTTTTTTTATGGTCTCAGTGCCTGTTCTTGCTGTGTGTTTTTTTTTTTTCTGCACCCTGCACTTAAAGTCCAGACCAATGCCAGCTCTGCAGCAGCAGCTGGCCACTGACAGCGAACGCAAATCTTCCAACTCTGTTGTCTGGAAGCTCTCCAGATTAATGCCAATATGAATTAGCTCTGCTGGACACAGGCAGTAATTGGCTGAGGTTGTGGAAACTCTTGCTGTTTGCTACTGCGTACAAACAGCGACCCCCCCCCCAGAGAGCTGTAAAGGCCAGCTCACTGTAGATCATAAATCTCAGACTCCCTAACCAGCTTTTTATGTATTACTTTGTGTGTTAACAAGATACTCAGATTATGACTTACAGAAGTCCTCGGTACCAAATTTCTAACCAACATGGTACGCTTGAGAGTTTACTTTCTGTTTTTCTGTGCTCAGCTAAACACATCATAAACAGAACACAACAACTAAACAGAGAGACAGTTTGTTTCTATTCAAGTAGCCCTTACCAAGGATTCTTCTTTTATACTGAAAAATTCATGATGATATTTTGTGCCTTACCTGGAAGTCACTTGGCCTAATTTTGGATTGAAAGGTTCTTTAGTTATCTTTGGATCCATGATGCTTTTCTTTCTAAGCTCCACAGCAAGGGAGGTTTTTTTTTTTTTTGGAGGGGGTGTGTGTATGTAAAATAAGCAATGAAAGGACTATTAAATATGTGAGAAAATGAACACTAACTCACAAAAAAAAAAAAAATCAGTGAAAATGTCAACACCTCAATAACTAAAAATGCACACTGCCCTGTAGTGTTACCCAACTTTAAAAGCCAAGAGATTTGTTTGTTAAAGGGAAGTGTGTGTTTACAATCTGCAAACAAGGGTTCTTGCATTATTAATCAAGAGATGTGCAGTGTTTGATTCCAGCTCTGAGGAAAAGTAATGAACAAAGTTTCTTATCAGGCAACAGGACAGAGTCACAGAGAGAGACAGAAACCTGTCACTAATCCTGTAAAAAAAAATTTGCCTTTCTGTAGACATCTTGCAAAAGATCAGTCTTAATTAACAGAGGTCTGTAAGAAGACTTGGTGACCTTGACACTTTGGTGACACCGGGCCTTTTGTTTTAGTTTTTTTTTGTTTGTTTTTTGTTTTTTGGGCTGGAGGTATTTGCCAAATTGTCGAGAATCCACAAAACAGTCTGTGAATGTTGGATGTACTGCACACTTATGTATTTGTCTATATAAAGCATACACAGCCAAAAAGGCCTGGCGGCCTAAATGAGTAAATTATAGCTCTCTCAAGCTCTTTTTCTCTCTCCTGCTCTTCTTTCTTGAGCAGAATGCATCTGTAGGCTGATTTTTTGACAGGGTCTTAGATTTTTTTGTGTGTGTGTGTTTGTGTGTGTGTGTGTCTGTTTGCTTGTTATCTTGGTTTGATGAGCTAGTTCTCGTTCTTGTGAATGTTTGATGAGGTTTTTTTTTTGTATCAAGGCAGCAGTGTGGTTGATTAAAGGATCTCACCTGAGGTTTCTTCACCCCTCAATCCATCACAATTATATAAGGGGGGAAAAATGAGGGCTCAAGTTAATACTTCTCTTTTTCTCCAAAACAAGATGAAGCTGCTTTTTGTATTGCCAAAATCATATTTTTGGTTACAGTTTAAGGCTCTTATGCAGAATTTACATCTCTTACATGTCTTATATGGCAACAACAACATGAGTCTTGAAAACAGAAGCGATTTCTGCTCATAATTTAAAAGAAAAAAACTCAAGTGTAATAATTTTATGATGAAATAAAACAAACAAACTGTCCTTTAAGGCAGAGCTGGACCAGTTGTAATAGGTGTGACGTATGTTGTGCAGATACATTGCATATGCAGTTCTCTGGTTTTGTTGTTGTTTATCTGATTCAAACCCATGTGTTGTGTTTTTACAGGTGATTCTCATGCTGACTAAGTACTTTGACTTCAGCCTTGGGAGTGTGACTGAGAGCTCCCTGTGGAGGTAAAAAGTTCTAATTTGTCATAAGTCAGTTTAACGACACGCATACTCATATACAATCATATGAGATTATGTTTACCTGTCACTGGAGGGCAGCTTTGTTATAAAACTAGTTCAAAAATAGCTGAAATGAGCTTATAACTTGATGTATTCAAATTCATTTCTGGGACTGGACTCTGTAACTACTGATAATACACATGACCCTAAACTGACACTCAATAAGCCTATCCTTCAGAAAGGCAAATCTTCAGGTTTTGTTAGGAAAATTACATTTTGGATTAGTCGTAGTGAACCAAGTGAAATAGATTACATATTGACAAAGGCCAGCTGAAGAGCTATGACAGAATCTCATTAACATATCCTGCCTTTGCTTTATTTTGCCTTTCTCTTAACTCTTCATTTAGAAGCAGTATTTTTCCAGGCTCTCTTACCTGGAGAATGTAGAAAATGACTAGATGTAAGGAAAAGGTGACGTAAAATGTGGCAAGAAGTGAGAGTCTTCACAGTATTTTACATTTGGAAACAATCCAGCAGTGAAAATGCATAAATAATCTTTGAATAAACAAATCTATTCAATGCTTGTGGCATCTGGTGCATCTTAGAAACAGGTGGACTCCTATGAGTAGGGTGTTTTCATTGTTATTTATGCCATTATATTAAAGTGATCTTAAAATTAACTCAAATTACCCTCAAAAATGTTATACTGATCGGTCAAAACAGGTGTAGGGATTTAATATAGTCATTTTAATTAGATTTTGTAGTGCCTGAAGTGTTTATTTTAGTTGAAGACCACACATTCCAGTGTGGTTATTTGTGTAATAGTTTGATAGAGTTTTACACTCTAACCATGAGAAAATTAGATTTACTAACAGTGAATGCTGTGTAATTGGATTTATCCTGTTGCACTAGCTTTCTATGTAAAGCTATGGGCCTTTTCTTCATAATTTGTGCTTGAATATCGAAATGAGCTCTATGGAAATATCAGTTAAGCCCATAGTCACAGAAAGAGAGACTGTCACACTCCAGTTCCTGCAATATCAGAAACTTATTGAATTATGGATGAGACCAGAAACTTCAAGTATATTTTACTTCGGATGCAGAGAGTCTCTGGTTGCCCAATTTAATATCAAGAAGGATTGTGCAGTTAATTAGGGCACACATTTAAGATTGTAAATGGGCCTCAATTTCAGTCTGAGAATCTGATATGAGAAACGTGGTCTGCAGGGGCCTTCAGTGCTTTGTTTGTCTAACTCTGTAAGTATCTTGTAATTATTCAATAGGAATAAAAAAATATCATCAAAATAACATCTGCAATGTGGAGCAAAACGGATATGAAATGGTATAATTTTTAGAGATAATGATATAAATACAAATCTCTTAAGGCTTTTGTTGTTTTTGTTGTAGTAGTAGTAGTTGTTGTTATTGTCATTGTTGTCTTTTTTTGGAGACATCTGTTTTGGCTTTGGTTGAATCATTTGTTCTCTTTTCATCTATCAAATTGTTTTACATTTTCTGTTTTCCCCCTGGGCCCCCTTTTTAATGACAATTATTGTGAAAAAGCTCTCCCTCTTCATCTTTTTCTTATTCATATTGACTTGCCCATCCATGCATTCACTTCCCATTCTTTCTCCATAGAGAAAATATTTTACTGGTTTACTAAATCTTCTAATTGAATTCCAGGTCGACAGACTACGGCACCACATACGAGAAACTCAATGAAAAAGTGGGATCAAGGACAATACTGAGTTACTTGTATGTCAGCCCCAACAACAAGAGAAAGGTGAGCCTTAGCAAACACAGCACGAAAATGCCCCGAAAGCCACTGAGTCATGTGACATTTTGTTCCATTGTTGTCTGCTCATGCACCAATTCAAAGCTGTACCCATCCGCCGTGAAACAGAGGATGACTGTAAAGTCTGAGGACTAGGTTGAATGTAGCACATAAAAGATTTATGTAATATTCTGGGTTTTAATTATTTTTTATTAAATCTGTGACATTTCCTTGTTCTTGGAAAAAAAAGGGTTTTAAAATCCTTTAAAAATTCTAAAACTAATTTAAACAGTTTTAAATATTAAAGTCAATGATCCTTAGCTCCGTTTGCTTGAATTTGAACATTATTGGATACAATTGGATAACATCTACGGCAGTGATTAGTCAATTAGGTAAATTAACATTTACTTTAGCCAGTCATTTTATCTGCCCGTTCATCTCATAATGTCATGTTATCTGTCGTCCAGCTGCCGTAAGCAGCTCCAGTTATCAAAGCCTGTTTAAGGAGAGTACCAGATGGAGTCCTTAAAATGATTTTGTTTAAGGTCATGTACCCACAGCTTCACATGCTGTCTTTTTTTGTAAGGCATCGTGTGCACATCAGACGAATAAGTCAGAAAACAAGCCCTGACAGTGTGGTGGTGCTCAGCTTATTCAGTGGCTATTTACCAAGATCGTTATCCGATAAAATAATCTGTTCAATGTTATTTTTTTATGTTAAGGCACCTGGTATGTTTCAAAATAGAATTCCTAGCTTTTAGCTGTGCTTTACATCATGTCAAGTTAATCACCTCATCATTTGTTCAATTCTGTGTATTGTGAAGCAAAACACCTTGTTGTTTCTTCCAAATTGATTGATTTGACCAGTCATTGTTCATTGGTCACTACACATAAATAGTGACTGTTTACTAATTAGAAGCACTGCAGAATAAAGCTGCCTAAATACATTTTACAAAGTGCATAACAGCTTCACATACTCTGTCATGTTTAAGGAAGACGGAAAAGATTTATGACTGTGTGCGGTTAGCGGTAAAATGTTATGTAATGTATCAATTTCATAATCTGTCAAACATCTAAATAACCTTTCTTGCTGCTGCATGACCTGACTATCTTGAATGGATATCGTCATAAAATATGATTTGCTTGGGATGAATGGTCAAAATTTACATCAGATAACCTTGTCATAGGTCACATAAGATGCCTTCAGCACCTTACCTGTCACATTCAGTATACATGCTACTTACCCATCTGTGCAAATTCAAAACAACGAGACCACAATATCTAACCCAAAATTATATGGTACTGTCATTATGAAATTCTGAGGGTATTGAATGTGCTGTGCATTTTGTAACACATATTATTTCAAAACTGCTGAATGGCACCAATAAACCAATCGAATTAATGCCGGGACGTATATCTTTCCCCTATGCATCCATGCTGTCTTATCATACAGATGGATCGTCCTTTGCAGATTTTATCATTGACCTCAGTGTTGATTTCATCATGTTTTAGGTCTGTTCTGTCTATAGACCACGTTTATGGGCCTGTTCTCTCTGATCGTGGTATTGATTGCTCTCTGTCTCAGATCATGTAATTGATTGCTTTCTGTCTCTGATCAGTGTTATGGATTATGCTCTAACTATTCAGTTATGTGATTGATTTGGCTCTTTGTCTCGGATCACGTTATCGATCACGCTCTTTCCTGCTCAGATCATGTTATTGACAGATCCGGAGGTGGAGAGCAGTTTGTTGATCAGTCTGGATGAAGGTGCATCTTATCAGAAGTTCCCTTTGAGTTTTGTCATCCACAGCCTGCTGTTCCATCCAGAGCAGGAGGACTGGATCCTGGCTTACAGTCATGAACAGAAGGTGCTCTTCTCACTCACCTGCAGATTGCACCACTCACATCTGCATGGATTATACTTAACACCTGTCTCACCTACTTCACTCACTGTAGATTATGCTAATGACCTGTCTCTCTACATGAAAAACATTACTCTACAGCAACTGTAGGACAGTCAGTTGTCACTGAGCTACGGAACATAAGGAAATATCTGGCTTATGTTTTTAGAAGTAAAAAAATCTCACAAACACATCAACATCTAACTTTCAGACTCAGAAGGAAATAATAGTTCCTGTCTAAGGAATTTGCTCTCTCTCTCTCTCTTTCTCTCTCTCTCTCTCTCTCTCAGACACACACACACACACAGAACTTTGATCATATCTTTGTCATTTTTTAGCAAACCCTCTTTTGTAATTCTCTTTTTAGTGCTGAGTTTGTTTACATAAACCTTACAAAAGATGATCATTCTTCCTTCTCTGAGAGTGTGTGTATACTCTGAGTGTCCTGACTAAGGTCTGAATTATCAAAAATCTTTTTCTTTCTGTCTCTGTAGCTCTATGTCTCTGTGGAGTTTGGGAGAAGTTGGCAGCTGGTCCATGATAGAGTCGTTCCCAATAGATTTTACTGGTAGGAACCTTCAGTTCATCCATATTCAAAATCCATACATTGACAACCACCTTCAACCACTGTTCCTCACTTTCAGTATGTTTACCAGAAGCAGTCGTTTCTGCCTAGGCTATTCATGTTAATGTTTACTGTGCTTAGTGGTCTGCATGCATTAATTTATCATAGCATAGCATTAGCTTTTGTTTGTCCATGTTGAATAATGATACAATACAATAAGTTTGATACATTAGAGTGAATCTGGATTTCCTGATGTCAAATGGCTGCATTTAGTAGATTTTGTTGCTATGAATGAGATAATGAATGGGCCCACCAAAGTAGTCACTGGTGACACAGATGAATGGTTATTTCCCATAAATTGCATTTAGCTGATGAATGTTATCGGATTAAATTCAGCACAGGCCCAGTCTTCTCCCTGGACGTGATGTCATCTCAGTGTCCAAATATAAATAGCCTGAAAGTAATAATGACAAAGCCTTTTTATTACAAGTAGAGCCTGCTGAAAAAAGCAGGCAGGAAAATAAGAATTACTGCTCTGTTTTAAGACGATTCATGGATTTTTCCAAATGGAAAAAACCCCAAAACTGTTCTATTTCGCTTTAGTTTTTCGTCCATTTGTTTGTTTTGTTTCAGAGATAACAGTATTTGTTGTTCCATAAGATAACTCCTCTTGGTCCCACTTGTGTCAACACTGAATTACTTTGTTTCCCCTTCCTGATTTTCATTCATGAGCTAACTGCAGGCCCTTGTCTTCTATTATCCGTTACATTACTTCATTACAAGTGAGAAGTAAGAAGTCATTCCGATCTCCCAGGTGTCAGAGGAGTCACAGTAGATTGATGTGTCTTTTTAAAAGAATACATTTCTGACTTATATGGAGCATTTTTTAAGCAGCATAAAATCTCTTTGTACTCCATTTTGAGAGGCTCCGTATCTTTTCTTTTTTTTCTTTTCTTTTCTTTTCTGCTTACTTGACATGTCTTTTAAGCATGTAAATTTGTAAGATAAACTGAAAATGTCCATTTTTTTTTTTTTTTTTTAACATAATCCAGTGTGCTGTGTAGAGTAGTGTAGCTGCTGCAGCAGAGAGCAGTACACTCTGTGTGTAACATGATGTTGGCAGCACATGCATGAAGGCCTTATTTAAGACACAAGGGCTGTTGAGCTTGGTCAGTCAGAGATAAAGGATTTGACAGAATCGCCAATAGAGAAGATGGAGCACTGAGAAACAGCAAGGATATTTCAGTCTGCTGAGAGAGGCAAGATTTATACTTTTTGTAGCACGCACGCACACACACACACACACACACACACACACACACACACACATTCATCTTAACTCACAGGGGAAAGGTTGAAAAAGACTCGTCTGTCTTCCAGTGTGACTGCTAAAAGGCTGTTCCTTTCAGCATCATTTTCACTTGGGAATTTTGGAATTATCTGATGTTAAACCACTATAAACTATTCCCAATTTTTTTATCCAAAGTAGGCACTTTGAAATTCAGTGTCATTATTTGCTTTGCTTTGGTGCTATTTTGTGAGACTTGCTTCTGTTCATTTATAAGAATCTGTTTTATCTGTGATTAATTTATGAGAATCTGTAGAAACCCTATGATTAAAGATTAAAGATTAAAATGTATTATTGTTCGAAATGTGTTCATTTATTTCTCTTCATTCACGGCTAATGCTCAGACTAAGCTCTAAAGGAAACCAATAAAAAGTTAATTTGAGTCGGGATTTATGATCAAGCTCAGGCTTGATGCTGGACCTCCAAACACTGGTCCATTCAAAGAACAGAGTGTCCTCCTTACATCTGCATGTTTGTCAGTCTGTGAGGGCTGTGATGTTGTTACTGTGTCGCTGTGCTACAGGTCCAAGCTGGGTTTGGACAGAGAGCCTGGTCTTATCCACCTGGAGACTAGTGTGTCAGATACCCGTGAGTTACTCTCTCTGCATGTGTAACCTGACACACATACATTGCCATACACACATACACACCCATTCACACACAGACACAGACACATGCACACAGAAACACACACACATACACACACACACACACACAGACACACACACACTTTGTCTATCTATCTATCTATCTATCTATCTATCTATCTATCTATCTATCTGTCTGTCTGTCTGTCTGTCTGTCTGGACTCATCTGTCTATAAATTCCCATCTGTCCACCCTCCTTCCTTTGTTGTGTCAAGACCTGAGTAAGTAAATAAATGTGTGTGTGTGTGTGTGTGTGTGTGTGTGTGTGTGTAGTTGAGAGCATCCCTCTTCAGTGCTTCTGTTCCCCACTCATCAATATCATTAATGCGGGCGACTGTTGGAATGCTAATGGGGAAGTTTAATGTGCGGCCTTTGTGATGGCCTAACTAATGGTCCTGTACAGGGTCTCTCTACATCACCTGCAGACTGCAGAACTGCTCTGAGGTCAACAGAGGCCAACCCTTCCCTGGCTACATCTCACCCAACTCCCTAGTGGTCCAAGACGAGTATGTCTTCATCCAGGTGAGTTATAATCAGCATACATCTTTTTTTTTTTTCAATTTGTTTCACCAATACACTCTTATCTTAAAAAGCTCAATTCCAGTCCTGGGGTTCCCAGTCCTGCTGTTTTTCATATCCTTCAAACACTGTGGTTTCTGATTGGCTGAGGAGAGCACCCATCTGTTTACGAGGTAAAAAAAAAAAAAAAATCATGCTCTGATTAAAAGGTGAGGCTAAAGATCAGCATGGTAGTCCCTCCTGGACTGGAACCTCAGCCTCCTTGCATAAGGATTGATTTATAGATCGAAGTCTAATACATTCAACCAGTCATTGACAAACTGAAAAAAAACAAAAAAAAAACATCCTCAGCTTGGACCACTGGGGCTGAGATTTAAGATTTTGCAATAAGATGTGAACACGATAGTGAAAAGATCTTTAAAAAATATATATATATTAAAACTCTATCCTGCTTTCCCCCTATTATTTTTCTATCAAAGCCAAAGCCAGAGCTCAAAAGTCTTCACATTTATGAGAACTGGATAGTCAGTGCCTGCTGGGAGCAGCAGGACCACTGTGGCTGATGAAATGCTGTCTGTCGATTACATGCTAATTCTGCAATTAAATGCAATCAGGGGGAAGGGTCAAAGGTATTTCTGTGTCTTATTTGTGTGCAGCAGTGCTGTGTTCTTTTTTTTTTTCTTTCTTTCCGGACGCCTCTCTTGCCATTAATTTGGGTGTCAGGTTTCAGCTCACACATTTACACTCTCTCTAATTTTCAACTGCAATTGTTCATTCAAACTCAAAGATTTTTGTTTTTGCTCGAAGCTGACTTGAATGGATCTCGTGTTTTCTTTCAGAGGCGATAAATTTATGTGCAGTGTGATAACAACTGATCAAATATCCTCCTTTTATTCATCTCTTGGCATAGATGAATTCATTGAGCCGCTAATTCAAACAACTAAACCAGTCTTTCATGTCATAGAAAATAAATATATTGTGATCCTTTAAGAAGTCTTCTTTTTTAATCATTAAAGTTATGAAATGACAAAGTAGAAATGCGTTGCCGGCGAACTGTCACTACCCCCGCGTGTTTCAAAGTCCTGTTCTGTACTTCCAGTGCTCCTGAAACTGATAAAGTCTCCTCTGTATTAATGGATTTTTTTTTTGGTTTGGAATTTCATTTCCTCATATCTGCCTCTGTTTTAGTAATAAAGGCACTGACACTCGAATCCTCTTCAGTCAGGGCTTGTCTATCATTCAGTTTCAGAAGTACTCAGAGCCATCCTAGGAATGAGAGAAAAGAGAGGGGAGAGAGAGAGAGAGAGCGGGAGGGAGAGGGGGAGAAAGAGAGAGAGAGAGAGAGAGAGAGAGAGAATATTTGAAATTAAAAAACAGACCTTTATCTCACTTATTCACTGTTTTACTCTTTTACATGCAGAAACACATGTAGGAGCTCTGGGCAGTGCATTACCATAATGAATGAATGTTACCATATAACATCAATGCAAAAACCTCATATAGAACAGAAAATCGTCAATTACAGTCATCTCAGCACATCAGACAACAATAATTCATTATTTATAACGGAGAAGAGAGCACAAACAGAGAGCAAGAGATAGAGGATGGGGGAAAAGAGAGAGAGAGAGAGAGAAAGAGAAAGAGAGAGAGAGAGAGAGAGAGAGAAGGGAGGGAGAGCGAGAGATAGAAAGAAAGAGAGAGAAAGAGAAGAAAGGGAGGGAGAGAGAGAGAGAGAGAGAGAGAGAGAGAGAGATGGCTTTATATGTGTAAGGTACTCAGTATCCTCAGATGTGTTTGGTATTTTTAGACTGTGTTTGTGAATGTGCTGATAGCAGTGCTGTTTTATTGCTCTCTCAGGTACCCACACAGGGCAGGCCTGTACATTATGTGTCATATAAAAGACATCATTTTGCTCCTATAAAATTACCCAAGTATACGTTAGCCAAGGTAAGCACTGCATATCTAAAATCACATCCTCAACTACAAAGCATTACATTGTCCTTTTGCTGTTCCCTTT